>NC_083591.1:58301434-58399132 GCF_027579695.1 Neoarius graeffei | reverse complement strand
TGTGAGAGAGAGAGAGAGAGAGAGAGAGAGAGGTGTGTGTGTGAGAGAGAGTGTGTGTGATGCTGTCTGTGACATTGTGTGTGTGTGTGTGTGTGTGTGTGTGTGTGTGAGAGAGAGAGAGGTGTGTGTGTGTGTGTGTGTGAGAGAGAGAGAGAGAGAGAGAGAGGGTGTGTGTGATGATGCTGTCTGTGACATATTGTGTGTGTGTGTGTGAGAGAGAGAGAGACAGTGTGTGTGTATGATGCTGTCTGTGACAGTGTGTGTGTGTGTGTGTGAGAGAGAGAGGTGTGTGTGATGCTGTCTGTGACATATTGTGTGTGTGTGTGAGAGAGAGAGAGACAGGTGAGTGTGTGTGTATGATGCTGTCTGTGACATTGTGTGTGTGTGTGTGTGTGTGTGTGTGAGAGAGAGAGAGAGAGAGAGAGAGAGAGGTGTGTGTGATGCTGTCTGTGACATATTGTGTGTGTGTGAGAGAGAGAGACAGGTGTGTGTGTGTGTATGATGCTGTCTGTGACATTGTGTGTGTGTGTGTGTGTGTGTGTGAGAGAGAGAGAGAGAGAGAGAGGTGTGTGTGATGCTGTCTGTGACGTGTGTGTGTGAGAGAGAGAGGTGTGTGTGAGAGAGAGAGAGAGAGAGAGAGAGAGAGGTGTGTGTGTGAGAGAGAGAGAGAGAGAGAGGTGTGTGTGTGAGAGAGAGAGAGAGAGACAGAGTGTGTGTGTGTGTGAGAGAGAGAGAGAGAGAGAGAGAGAGGTGTGTGTGATGCTGTCTGTGACATATTGTGTGTGTGTGAGAGAGAGAGAGAGAGAGAGGTGTGTGTGTGTGTGAGAGAGAGAGAGAGAGAGAGAGAGGTGTGTGTGTGTGAGAGAGAGAGAGAGAGACAGAGGTGTGTGTGTGTGAGAGAGAGAGAGAGAGAGAGAGGTGTGTGTGTGTGAGAGAGGAGAGAGAGAGGTGTGTGTGTGTGAGAGAGAGAGAGAGAGGTGTGTGTGTGAGAGAGAGAGAGTGTGTGTGTGTGTGTGTGTGAGAGAGAGAGAGAGAGAGAGAGAGAGAGAGACAGAGGTGTGTGTGTGTGAGAGAGAGAGAGAGAGAGAGAGAGGTGTGTGTGTGAGAGAGAGAGAGGTGTGTGTGTGTGTGTGTGATGCTGTGTGTGACATTTCGTGTGTGTTTGTGAGCTGTTGCTATAGAAACGATAACATATTTGAATGAGCACATTAATATAAACCTGCGGTTTGAAGCTGCACCACTGTCTGAGCTGCTGTTCTGGAGAATTAATCAACACCTCCTCTCCTGACCCAATCACAGTCCAGAGCTCAGCAGTGTGTGAGGACGTTTAAACACCTCGTCATGTTCTTGCTCCTACGTAAACAATGAGGCTGTAACTACGGTGACCTGCTGATAGAAATGAATCTAAATTCCCACAATTCACTTGTGCTACATTCGACAACATAGGCGTAGAATTGGGTATGGACGGTATGGACGTTGTCCCTACCAATATCAGACGACGGCTGATATGTCCCTACCAATATTTCTGATTGAAGAAAAAAAATCACGCTCCATGTGCGGTACACAAATGGTTACTGTAGGTTTCCACTGGGTGAAACACCACGCAAAATTCGCTCATGAATATTCGCTCTGGGGGCGTGGTCGCAAAAACAGCAAGCTTGTCCTCCTTGAGGAATTTAACGTTAGATTAGCTCGTAAAATGAATCAGTTAACAACAGGTCGTATTCAGTTTGTAAAAACAACAACGACAACATACGAATATGACTGTTTTCTAAGTTTGTGTGGCGTGTAAATAACAATCCGACTTGATACCGACAACAACTGGCATTCATTAAGGTCACAAAGACATTATTAAATCCTATCAGATTGTGCTAATGTTGGCTAATATTGCACCGAGTCTTGCTTGTGAAGTGCCTGCAAACTTTAGCAGCCCGCTAACCCTGAATCTGAAGCGCTTCAGTTCAGACCTGCAGAGCCCTGACCGAGTTCGGGTAACATGACACATGTAAACAACAACAACCCGATGGTGATGTGGACATTGTTCGGGGCCCAGACACCTTTTAATCAAATCAAACATTTTCACGTAATAAGCAGAACAGCCTCCGCCTTCTGGATCAGAAATTTTTGGTGACTCCGCCTCTCTTTTGAAAACGTCACATACCGAGTCATACATCCGCTGAACTGATTGGCTTTCGAGGCGGTTCATATGAAAGCAGTCGGGTAAAAAACTTTTCTCGTGCGAAGGCTGTAAAGTGAACGGTGTGAATGGTGAAGAGATCGTCGAGTGAGATGTCAGGAAAGAAAAGAATGCTGGACATTCGCAGCAATTTTTCACAGAGGTGGACAGTAACGAAGTACATTTACTTGAGTTGTGTATTTAAGTACACTTTAGGAGTATTTGTACTTTACTTGAGGATTTTTTTTTGGAAACTTATGACTTTAACTTCACTACATTTGAAAGGCAAATATCGTACTTTTCACTCCACTACATTTCTATCAAGGTCCTCGTTACTCGTTACTAGGAAGTGGCTTTGAAAGTGGATGTTTTTTTCTTTTCTTTTCTAAAACATGATTGGTTTTTTTTTTTTTGCAGGTGACACTGAGAGCTGATCAGTAATCACTAGGGTCACGTCATGTCCATAAACTGTATAAAATCAAGTTCAGTGATTTTCTCAATAGCATTATTTGAACACGATCAGTTGATGGCAGAATGGAAGGAGGCGGTTCTTCTGGAGAATGCACACACATCCATGGCCATACCTAGAACCCATGTTTCAGTTTTCTGAAAGGATTAAAGATTTGTTTCGTTTCAAATGTTTACTTTGTTTGCCGAAAATGAACCACATCACAGCCTACAAAAACTCGCCGTCCAACCTGCAGACGCATATTGAGGTCTGTAAACCAAGAAAAACTTGTAACAAAGTTGTCTGTGCTTTTAGAGCTAGCGATAGCGTTGCAATAGCTGTGCAGTCTGGTTAGTCAAATTACTTTCTATGGATTTTGCCCGCCAAGTTGCCATAGCCTTGTCCACAGCTAACATTAACACATAGCTAGTTAACTTGGACACTGTTAGTTAGCATGTAAAAACAGAGTTACGCTAACATAAATAACGTTAACTTATCTGAAGTGCTTTCAGAAATGGTTTTAGCATAATCTTACGGTACCAAATAAACAGAATGTAGAAATCTTTCTTTTCTAGTAGCGTTAGCTACCCAATATGATTTTGAGTTTGAAAAGAGTTTGCTAGCATGTCAGGGTGGAGTGTCACTGACTCGCTAGATTAACATTAAACCACCATGATGGCACAGCATGTGTTCATTTTGTGAATTCACATTTCTGTCTTTGGTAACGGCATTAGGTTTTGTAAGCATTGTGGCAATAATACAACAATGCGTTGACAGAAAATGTACTTAAGTATTTTTAAAAGCAAATACTTCAGTACTTTAACTTTAACTAAAAATTTGACTGCACAACTTTTACTTGTATCAGAGTCACATTTGACCAGCTGGATCTGTACTCTGACTTCAGTAATGAAGTTGGGTTCTTTGTCCACCTCTGGTTTTTCAAAACAAAGTGTAAGTCTGGATGGGCTTGGGTTGAAAGTGTGAATATTGTGAATATACTGTAGCAGTAGTTTAGATATAGGCTTGAATGAATAATGTAGTATAAAAGTATAGGTATAATGGAAAGGAAAGTATAATGCAGTATAACTAAAGTTCATACGTCTTTATTATCCAGTCTCCTTGTCTGTCATTCGTTTCATTTAATGTTACAGAAGTCATTCAGCATGTTCTGAATTGAAGAAATACATTTTACACAATTTTCCTCGACCAGAACACTATGTGCACTTCAGCAGAATCCTGTCCCTCCCTCCTCTCCCGCCCCTCTCCGCTCCGCTCTGGCTCAATCACACAACAAAAGGGCAATAATATAACAACAACCAATCAGAATTCAGATACATTCTGTTGCCAAGTAAAATTGTCGCCTTTCAACGTGTCAAAGTTCTCGAGCCCTCGTGCTGTTTTACCGTTAGATCAATCACACATCAGCTTAAACTGGCATTCTAAACCAGTTAAAGATCCCACAGAACAGAGCCGACTCCCCCTGTAAGCCTCATGGAATGCAGTGTTTAAGGCTCTGGATGGGTTTTACTTCCATTTATGAGGGAAAGGAACATACACCCTCCTGACAATCAGTGCGCTATTCGCTTGTAAAACACATTTGCAAACTGGTAGAATGAGTTCATCATCACATGCAAGATTTGCAGTTAATCAAATGAATTGATTATTATTATTATTATTATTATTATTAATGAATTACTACAGTTCTGAACTTCAAATTTTAAAAGTCTAGACTTTGGAGAGATGATGGAGACTCTTCTTTTGGTGGAACACAATGGAGCAAAATATTGTGACCCTCTAATGTTGACCTGAAGTTGGTGCCACTGGGGGGTTGGCATTGGGTTTATGTCAAGTCAAGACAACAAACACTCGTAACTCCGACCTCCGACTAGGAAACTGAGTTCAACTTGGAATTCCTACTCAGGAACCCAGGACAGTTTCCTCGACCCTGAGTTCAGCAGGTGACCTCAAATCAAAATGACTACTCACAGCATCAGCAGGAACCACAGCAGAACCTTTTCCCAGCATGGCGGGGTCTGAGAAAATGATGTAATTCTGAGTTCCCACTTCCTGTTTCTGAGGTCAGTGGAACACAGCTGAAGCTCAGGGGTTTTGCGTGTGTCCTTGTTTAAACTTTACTTTTCCTTTCTGGTTTTGAAAAGCGTTATCTCCAGATGTATCGCCACCACAACCATAAAAAAAATCACATCAGACAAAATTGATCAGAGTTCTGTAACCAAACAGAAATGAAGAAATGAGTTTACACTGCACATTATT
This sequence comes from Neoarius graeffei, assembly GCF_027579695.1. Taxonomy (NCBI): domain Eukaryota; kingdom Metazoa; phylum Chordata; class Actinopteri; order Siluriformes; family Ariidae; genus Neoarius; species Neoarius graeffei. Next base: position 58,394,234 of record NC_083591.1, on the reverse strand, counting down.
ATTATTGTTGATATTATTATTATTATTATTATTATTATTATTATTATTATTATTATTTGGATATGTTATGATGGAGCAGATGGTGTGTGTGTGTGTGTGTGTGCTCTAAATAAGAAATTTATATTCTGGATCTGTTCGTATGATTTTCCTCTTCATGACCTGCTCGAGGTGAGTTTACATTTTAAAGATAAGAACGTTAAACTCATTACCGCTCGTCCTTCACATACAGCCATGCTCAATCATTTTCTTATTCTCCAGATCCCCACGGTCTGGTCATGTCCGATTCCGCTGCCGAGAACCGTTTTAAATTCATGGAACAAATCCATCATTTCACCTCACTGGTATATACAGCGGAGGTCAGAAGTTTACATACAGGGGCATGGCTGTCATGGTGTTGTTGAGCTTTCAGTGATTTCTCTGAACTGTTCTTTTTCTGGTGCAGAAAATCAAACAAGAATTTGGTTTTAATTTATTTTGGGTTTTCTGAAATCAGCATCCTCCTTCCTCCTAAAGCTCATGCCAGCATAGTGTTGAGCCCACCAGTGTCACCAAACTCTGCCGTCTCTCACGGTCTTGACTGAGTGCCGGGACGTCCTCCAGCCTCAAATTGATCTACTGGAGGTCTTGATGAATGGCATCGTTCTGACGGGTGTGTGGTCGGCGATCCATCCTACCAGTGGTGGATCAAACTCATAAATGGCTCTTGTGTGGTGGTCGTCTGTGCAGTGCAGGATGTGTCTGAGCCAACGAACACAGCGCTGTGCGATGGTGCGGAGGATATTTAGTTGGTTAGTCCTCTGGTGGAGCTCCTTGTTGGAGATACAGTCGTACCAACACACCTCCTCAACGGCCCTGAGAGCACAGGTCTCGAAGCTGAGAACATGGGTGGCCAAGGTCTTGCTGAGAGGCCAGGTCTCGCACCATAGAGCAGCACAGACAAAACCTCAGCATTGTAGACCCGTAGCTTGGTGCGTTGGGAGATGTCCCGTTGTCTCCAGAGTGGTCTCTAGAAGCTTCTCATGATGCCTGCCACCATAAATCAGCACAGATCAAAGAGATCAGTGAAACCCCAATAAAGCCATGACATTCATGTCTGTAACGAGTGTATGCAAACTTCTGACTGCAGATTTTTAATAACATTGCACTGCTGTGTGAAACGGCCAAATGATCTCAACTTGAAAGATGAAATTGTCTGTTTTATTCTCTTTATACCACAGCAACCTGCTCAACATTACAATTTTTTTAGAGTAGCGACGCATCACATTTTTTGACGCATTGCATTTATTCTAGTCTTTACTTTTACTTTATTTTAATAAATGTGATTTGTAATAAATGTATGCTTTAGGTATTTCCTAGAGCATCTATCATTTAATATACATTTAAAATAACAATTCATAACCTTCTTTAAAAAAATTAATTTCTGACTTCTTATTTTAACAATTGTTTTCAAAAAATAGGTAAAACTATTTGTAATACATTATTTGTATTCAGATTTTTTTTGGCAATTTCTTTTTAGATTGAGAAACTTTTTGATTAATGTGATTAGATGATCGCTGAGGTCTCGACTTTTATCTTACTCTTTTAAATAAAGAAATAAACTGATTGATTGATTGAAACAAATTTCAAACTTTTTATATTTTTATCTTTTTACTTTTAACACACACTATAATAAATGTTTATATTAATTTATTTTTTACTCCTTATCAAGAAGTGTGTCATTATTTGATGCTCACTCAAGTCCATGGTTCTGGGTTCGACTCCCTTCTTCACCACCCGAACTGAAACAGGGCGACTTCATGATCAGACTGAATATCTGCAGAGAAAAGGAAAGGAAAAGCAATCGAGCTCTGGGTGAAAGAGTGAGAGACTCAATCAGTGATGATCTCGGAGCTCTTTAGGTGGATTATTAAAACCTGTGAAGCAGGAGAGCAGTGAGGACGAGCGAGACATCGTTTATCGGAGGAGAGTGAAGGAGATTCGGGATTTGACTCCGTGATGTTGTAGCAGGAATGTTAATTGGATGAAAATGTTCTGCTGTGTTTATGTTACATCGTGATTATCGTTCTGTCAGTGCCTGAGAGGCATGAAGGGCCGTGAAAGACCTTAATGTTTCGTTTGGCAACATCTCTACTCATTAAACATCTGATTATTCCAGAAGATCTGTGTTAGTGGCGCCTAATGCTAAACAATGCTGACAGAGAGAATCACAAACGAGCAGACACTGCTGATCGTTCAGTGATGACAGCAGGAGCAGAGAGATGGTGGGGCAAAGGAGGGGAGATGGTGGTGGGGAGACGATGAAGGGGAGGAGATGATGGAGGGAAGAAGATGGAAGTGGGGAGATGGTGGTGGTGGGGAGATGATGGAGGGAAGAAGATGGAAGTGGGGAGATGGTGGTGGGGGGGAGATGATGATGGAGGAAAGATGGAAGTGGGGAGATGGTGGTGGTGGTGGGGGGAGATGATGATGGAGGGAAGATGGAAGTGGGGAGATGGTGGTGGGGGAGATGATGATGGAGGGAAGATGGAAGTGGGGAGTTGGTGGTGGTGGGGAGATGATGATGGAGGGAAGATGGAAGTGGGGAGATGGTGGTGGTAGAGAGATGATGATGGAGGGATGGTGGTGGTGGGGAGATGATGATGGAGGGAAGATGGAAGTGGGGAGATGGTGGTAGAGAGATGATGATGGAGGGAAGATGGAAGTGGGGAGATGGTGGTGGTGGAGAGATGATGATGGAGGGAAGATGGAGGTGGGGGAGATGATGATGAAGGGAAGATGGAAGTGGGGAGATGGTGGTGGTGGGAAGATGGAAGTAGGGAGATGGTGGTGGTGGAGAGATGATGATGATGGAGGGAAGATGGAAGTAGGGAGATGGTGGTGGAGAGATGATGATGGAGGGGAGATGGAAGTGGGGAGATGGTGGTGCTGGGGAGATGATGATGGAGGGAAGATGGAAGTGGGGAGATGGTGGTGGTGGGGGGAGATGATGATGGCGGGAAGATGGAAGTGGGGAGATGGTGGTGGGGGAGATGATGATGGAGGGAAGATGGAAGTAGGGAGGTGGTGGTGGTGGTGGTGGGAGGAGGAGGATGATGGAGGGAAGATGGAAGTAGGGAGATGGTGGTGGTGGAGAGATGATGATGGAGGGAAGATGGAAGTGGGGAAATGATGGAGAGAAGATGGAAGTAGGGAGATGGTGGTGGTGGAGAGATGATGATGTAGGGAAGATGGAAGTAGGGAGATGGTGGTGGGGGGAGATGCTGATGGAGGGAAAATGGAAGTAGGGAGATGGTGGTGGTGGGGGGAGATGATGATGGAGGGAAGATGGAAGTAGGGAGATGGTGGTGGGGGAGATGATGATGGAGGGAAGATGGAAGTGGGGAGATGGTGGTGGTGGGGAAATGATGATGGCGGGAAGATGGAAGTAGGGAGATGGTGGTGGGGGAGATGATGGAGGAAAGATGGAAGTGGGGAGATGGTGGTGGTGGGGAGATGATGATGGAGGAAAGATGGAAGTGGGGAGATGGTGGTGGTGGGGAGATGATGATGGAGGAAAGATGGAAGTGGGGAGATGGTGGTGGTGGTGGGGAGATGATGATGATGGAGGGAAGATGGAAGTAGGGAGATGGTGGTGGTGGGGAGATGATGATGGAGGAAAGATGGAAGTGGGGAGATGGTGGTGGGGAGATGATGATGATGGAGGGAAGATGGAAGTAGGGAGATGGTGGTGGTGGGGAGATGATGATGGAAGGAAGATGGAAGTAGGGAGATGGTGGTGGTGGTGGAGAGATGACTTACAGCATTTCACAGAAATGGGGGAAAAGAATCTGAAGAAGAAACCATCTTAAACAGAAAGAAAAAGGAAAATTAAAGAAATGATAATATGGATATATATGGTTCAATGAAGAAAGAAAGAAAGAAAGAAAGAAAGAAAGAAAGAAAGAGAAGAATGAAAAGCAAAAATGAAATAAACAGGAAAGAACAAACAGAACAAGAAATAACCATCTGAAAGAAAATGGGGGAAAAGGAAAAAAGGAAAGGTAGAATAATTTTAAGAAGTTGTGAAAAATATTAAATTAAATAAATATAAACAGAAGTAAAAGTAAAAAGGTTAAGTAAGCTTAAAACAAATAAAATTTTTAAGGCAATAAGAAAATAATCTCACTGAAAGAAAATAAATTAGATCTGAAGACGCCGATTCACTCACTTTTAAACTCCTTTATTGTTTTCTATTATATATTGGCTGTACACACACACACACACACACACACACACACACGACCTTTTAGCAGAACTTCACACACTCAGAATGATGATAACGCTGCAGAAACCTCTGGAAGCTCTCAGGAGCCCAACAGCAGGTGATTCCTCTCCTCCTCCTCCTCGGGCTGGAACTGAATTAGGAAATTTATTTCTGTGAGAAAATTACAGAATATTATGGAATATTCGGAATGCTGTGTTCTCCTTTACCTCGGAGTCTGATGTGATCCATTAAATTCATCTTTAATGTGAAGAAGAAGCTCTTCTCCTTCACCTGCTCATTATTCCTGTGTTCAAGTAAAAACCTTTCTTCTTATTTATTTATTTATTTGCAGGTTATTCAGGTAAAACTTCCCCATTTAAAAATAAACTTTAATTTAATAATAATTTTCTTGTAATTAAATCCCACACTATAATAAAAGAATGTGGTGTAATCAGAAGTTTAAAAAAACATTTAATGAGACTTATTTTCCTTTTTTTTTGCTCTTTTCTCTTTTATTTCTTTAATCATTATTTCTCTCAGAAATTCATCCTGTTCTGTTTGAGCTGTTCGTGTTCACATTCACACAGGTGTAAAATATTTTTAATCTTTTCTCCCTTTTCTTAGGATTGGCTTTAACTATCCAATATATATAATATCATATAAGGGTGGCACGGTGGTGTAGTGGTTAGCGCTGTCGCCTCACAGCAAGAAGGTCCGGGTTCAAGCCCCGTGGCCGGCGAGGGCCTTTCTGTGTGGAGTTTGCATGTTCTCCCCGTGTCCGCGTGGGTTTCCTCCGGGTGCTCCGGTTTCCCCCACAGTCCAAAGACATGCAGGTTAGGTTAACTGGTGACTCTAAATTGAGCGTAGGTGTGAATGTGAGTGTGAATGGTTGTCTGTGTCTATGTGTCAGCCTGTGATGACCTGGCGACTTGTCCAGGGTGAACCCTGCCTTTCGCCCGTAGTCAGCTGGGATAAGATCCAGCTCGCCTGCGACCCTGTAGAACAGGATAAAGCAGCTACAGATAATGAGATGAGATATCATATAAACTTTATATATTACACATAGATATGCCTTTAATGGGGGGGGGGACACATGAAGCTCAGAAAATAAAAAAGAAAGAAAAAATAAAAATGGAAAGAAAGGCACAGCACAGAAAAGATGCCGACTGAAAAAGAATGAAGGATAAATTATGACAAATAAAAAAAGAAAAGAAAATGAATTCTTGGGGGGGGATCCAAATGAGGTAAGAAAGAAAAAAGAAAGAAAAATATAAATGTATTATAGAATAGAAACATAAAAACAATGAAGGAAAAAGAAATAATAGAATAAAAAAGTGAAATTAAAAAATGCAAAAAAGATTAAAAAGTCAAAAAGAAAATTAAAGCCAAAAATTAATAAAGTGAACAAAAAAATAAAAAATACAACTGAAATAAAATGAAAAAAGAAATCAGAAAAAATACAAGTCAGAAGTTTAGAAAGGAAGCGAGGAAGGGTTTATTAAAGAATAAGCAACTGAAAATAAAAAATAAAATGGAAAAGAGAATAAAAAGGAAAAAGAAACAAGACAAAAATTAAAGCAATTAAATGTAAAAAAGGACAGTTAAGGAATATAAAAATGACAATAAAAGGAACATTTTTTAAATGGAAATTAAAAAAGACTAAAAGTAAATAAAATAAATATCAATTGTTCGTTTAACTTTTTATGATTAAAATAAAATCACTTTGTTCACATTAATAAACGTGTTAAAAAAGTGGAAGTTGAATGTAAAACTTTCCTGAATATTTGAGGTGTAATTTTTCCTGATAAACAGCTCTGTGTCTCCGTTCCTACACAGTGTGAGGTCAAAGGTCAGATATTTTCTCTCTGCGCTTTTACTTTACATTGATTTCCGATTTTTTGTTTGTTTGTTTGTTTAACTCTCCTTATATAAACCCTCGGTGGTTGTTGACTCACACTGAATAAAAAAGTTCAGTGAGTAACTTCAGTAGGTTGAGAATAAATGTGGAGTAAAAACGCAGGATGTTTCTGACAGATTTAAGATTTTCTTTTACGCCTCTGGAGATCTGGAGAAGTTTCCTGAAGCCTGAAGGAACTCAGTGTGAGTTCCCACACACTCCAGATTCTCCCAGGAACGTCAGACTGCTCACTTTTCCTTATCCTCATGTCCGAAGCGGAAAAAAAAACAAAGACTTTTGAGAAAAAGTGACTGTTATTTCAGAAGAGACTCGATCTTGTTGCAGGAGATCTCATCTCATTATCTGTAGCCGCTTTATCCTGTTCTACAGGGTCGCAGGCGAGCTGGAGCCTATCCCAGCTGACTACGGGCGAAAGGCGGGGTACACCCTGGACAAGTCGCCAGGTCATCACAGGGCTGACACATAGACACAGACAACCATTCACACTCACATTCACACCTACGCTCAATTTAGAGTCACCAGTTAACCTAACCTGCATGTCTTTGGACTGTGGGGGAAACCGGAGCACCCGGAGGAAACCCACGGGGAGAACATGCAAACTCCACACAGAAAGGCCCTCGCTGGCCACGGGGCTCGAACCCAGGACCTTCTTGCTGTGAGGCGACAGCGCTAACCACGACACCACCGTGCCACCAGGTGCTGTTCTTCTTTTCACAATGTAACCTCACTGAGACATGAGCATGGAGGACATGACTGAAAGAAAGAAAGAAAGAAAGAAAGAAAGAAAGAAAGAAAGAAAGAAAGAAAGAAAGAAAGAAATCTGAAGAAATAAACCATCTTAAACAGAAAGAAAGAGGAATGAAATGGAAGAATAAAAAAGGTAATGGAAATATATGGTGAAAGAAAGAAAGAAAGAAAGAAAGAAAGAAAGAAAGAAAGAAAGAAAGAAAGAAAATAAACTGGGGAAACAAAAAAACAGAACAAAAATTGCCATCTGAAAGAAAATTGAAGGAAAAAAGTAAAAGAAAAAAGAATAAGAAGTATAATTTGAAGAAGAGGCAATAAAGCAAATAATTTTTAGAAGGAAAAAAGAATATAACCCACTAAAAAGGAAAGAGAATGAAATAAAAGTGTGGCAGCGGGGGCGTGGCCGAGCGTCAGTCTGTGAATGGAGGGTGGAGTCAGGGAAGGTGAGTGGTCGTGTCACTACACCTGTTGTCAGTTAACGTGTGTTTGTGCGTCTCCTCCAGGGGCCGCGCCCGGTTAAAGGAGAGCGAGAAGGGGAGGTCGGCGCCGAGCAGGGGCGTCACTAGGCCTTTTTTACTGGGGCACGTGCCCCAGTAAAAATCATCTGTGACCCAGTAAAAAATGTTGAAAGATTTTTGTAACAAACTAGTTTCTTTGGCAAATCATTTATCTACTGTAAGTTGTAGGACAGAGTGTGTTTCAAACTTCTATCGCCTCTTCTTTCTAACTAGTTTTCTGATTGGTCTGGGAGATTCTCACTGTAAACATAGTGTGCGTGCGGCGTGCCATGAGTCCATTTAGCCGACTGGAGAGATGAGTCGACTCTTTGGATGAGTCAGAGAACAGGCTCTGGATGAGTTAAGGTAGCACGAAGTTTTTGCAACAAAACTAAGCAAACCATATTCTAACAAACCCATTATACTACATCGAATTAAACGATATTAAATTACTTTTCCAGATGGATATCAGACAATTCTTCTCACGAAGCAGAGACGGGGCAGGAAAACAGTGACAGATGAGGAGGAGGGTGAGAGAGGTTAGATTAAGGTTGTAGGCTATGTGCTAGTCAGTCATAACTAACCAGCTAAGTTCATGAATCGTGAGAGTTGAGGTGACACGTTTAGCATCAACATGCATTAAAAGCCCAAATGCCAACAATAAATTTTTGGGGCACTGGGATGTATTTTCCGTCTCATTGACCTATTCCTCGCATAACTTCATCCACGAGAGCAAGAGAATTGTCCACTTTGCATAGGTTGGGGACAGGAACATTAAGGTGCGTTGTGCGGGGGGGGGGGGGGGGGGGGCACTTTGTGTGTGTGTGTGTCGGTGGGGGCAGTGCCCCAGTAAAGCTTAATTCCTAGTGACGCCCCTGGCACCGAGGGCTCGATCATAGCGCTTTTAACAATAAACATTGTCGCAAAGCAGCTTTACAGAATTTGAACGACTTAAAACATGAGCTAATTTTATCCCTAATCTATCCCCAATGAGCAAGCCTGTGGCAACGGTGGCAAGGAAAAACTCCCTCAGACGACATGAGGAAGAAACCTCGAGAGGAACCAGACTCAAAAGGGAACCCATCCTCATTTGGGCAACAACAGACAGCATGACTATAACATTAACAGCTTTAACATGAAGTCAGTTTTGGTGATGCTATAAACTCTTCATTGATGGAAATTTATGTGTGTGAGAGAGAGAGAGAGAGAGAGAGAGAGTTTGAGTTGTGTGCTGAAAAGCAAGGACGCGTTATCCTAATGGGCTTCATGGGCAGCTGCCCAGGGCCTCAGCCACTAGGGGGCTTCGGAGATAGCGAGATCGGAAAATATGAAACGATATTTTCAGAAGTTTTGATCATATTGATAACATTTTTGATGCATTTCGCCACCCGTAAGGAAGCCCACCTTGTTCCGTCACATAAATCACCCGTCATTGTCAATATGATCATTGTCCACCATGTCTTCACACACTACGCCAGCTTGAGTTCAATGATTTAATTAATGACTTCGCTTTCCAGAAAAGTAGGAAAGTGCCCTTGTAAGTTGACCCATGGCTGTCAAACTGAATGCGCAAAGCTGTGTGCCGCTGCTGTTTGGGACATTACGTGTGTGAAAGGATGAAATGTCTCACACAGCCTAACATTTTGAGATTTATTTCTGAGAAGCAAGATATTTTTCGCTCTTTGTTTTCACAAGTTAAAAGTCGCCTGGATTCCAAAATGAAAACGAACGGTTATATACCAAATGAATGTTCTTGTTCTGAATACTAAAGAAACTGTTGTAGGCCTCGGTTATGTTCTTGACATGTTGTTCATTGACTCACTCATTCAAAGGCTTCTTGAGGCTAAACTTTAGTTAACCAGACTTGTTAACCGTGATGTCTGATGGATGTTTTCACCATGCAGTTGCCTATTTCACCATTGCTTTTTCTCGATTAAATAGGTGTTGATGGATATAAAGTTTTATCGTTCAATAGTATTTCTAATTGTGCCGCTGTCATTATTTAAGTTTCTGTGTCTAGTTAGACAGGCACGTCTGAGGGGGTGAATTTGCTGAGCGCAGTTGACAACAGGCGGGGGCGGGGCCTTGGGGGGGGTGTCTGCCCAGGGCCTCGGGGGAGTGTCTGCCCAGGGCCTCGGGGGGTGTCTGCCCAGGGCCTCGGGGGTGTGTCTGCCCAGGGCCTCGGCAAGGGTTAACGCGGCCCTGCTGAAAAGCAGCAATAAAAGAAATAATTAAGAACGCAAATAACCGCCTGCCGTGCTTCTGTGCTCCACCCACATCAGGTCTCTCTACAAAAAGAAAGAAAGATCAGAGAATGAAGTAATTACTGTATAAATAAGATGTAAACAGAAATAAAATTTTAAAAATATTTAAAAAACAAGAAATACATTTTAAAAATGCAGTAAGAAAAGGACCTAACTAACTGAAAGAAAAATAAATTAACATGAAAACACTGATTCATTCCCTTTTAAACTGCTTTTTTTTAAACACACTGCCATTTAATTAACAAAAGTCTGAGTGCTAACTCGTTATTTTCACCTTGTTAGCGTTCCAGATTCACATCCGCGATCCTTCGCAGCTGGTATGTGTGATGAAGGTTTAGTAAAACCACCATCAAAATCAAACCACAAAAAAGAGAGAGTAAAAATTAAAAATGTAAAGTCTGATGTGACTTAAAGGACGAACGTTTCAGCAGGACATCACGTCTGAAGGTGAAAAATCACATCTCTTTTTACAGGTCTGTAATATCTACATCAAGGGCGCAGATGGCACTGGGGACAGGGGGGGACATGTCCCCCCCCAGATTTATAATGACCCCTATCTGTCCAACCCACCCACCGTCCCTACGTAAGGCAGGGGCGCAGATAGGATTTTTGAACTGGGGGGGACTGAGCTGTCAGCAAATGATTCCATTTTGTGTATGCATGTATGTGTGTGTATATATATATATATATATATATATATATATATATATATATATATATATACACTACCGTTCAAAAGTTTGGGGTCACTTTGAAATGTCCTTATTTTTGAAAGAAAAGCACTGTTCTTTTCAATGAAGATCACTTTAAACTAATCAGAAATCCACTCTATACATTGCTAATGTGGTAAATGACTATTCTAGCTGCAAATGTGTGGTTTTTGGTGCAATATCTCCATAGGTGTATAGAGGCCCATTTCCAGCAACTATCACTCCAGTGTTCTAATGGTACAACGTGTTTGCTCATTGCCTCAGAAGGCTAATGGAGGATTAGAAAACCCTTGTACAATCATGTTAGCACAGCTGAAAACAGTTGAGCTCTTTAGAGAAGCTATAAAACTGACCTTCCTTTGAGCAGATTGAGTTTCTGGAGCATCACATTTGTGGGGTCGATTAAATGCTCAAAATGGCCAGAAAAATGTCTTGACTATATTTTCTATTCATTTTACAACTTATGGTGGGAAATAAAAGTGTGACTTTTCATGGAAAACACAAAATTGTCTGGGTGACCCCAAACTTTTGAACGGTAGTGTGTATACATGTTATTTCACCTCCCTCACTGCCATCACCAGGAACTACCTGCAGGCCAGGACAATGATAACATTTTAACATAGCCTATGGAAATCCAAAGTTTACACATTATCATCACGCACAGAAATTGCAAAACTGCAAAACTAGTTTTAAAACCGCTAAGTTCCAACTGTTAACCATAGCGAGAGGCTGGGCTACGTGTGTGTGTGTAAAGTGTAAACCAGTGCATCCTGACTTTCTTACTATGCCTGTGTGTTGCGTGAGCGGCAGTCAGTCAACAACTCTTCGCAAAGTTTCCTTATGAAACAATATGCTCGCTGAAATTATGGCAGGGAACGCCAGATTAAACATTAAAACTGCCTTCTGAGCACTGTATCTACAGGCTACCACCGAAAGAAGGAGGCTACCAGAAAGGCATCACTCTGTACGATTTTACTTTCACTACGACGTTACTTTGAACAGACTATCAAAAAATTGCAAGGTGATATGATAAAGTAAGGCACAGTTTACTTACAGTCGTTTTTTTTTTTGAAAAAACGATGCAATCGTTTTCTGCCTTTTGGCACCCTTCATCATGCCATGTTGGGGTCCTGAACTAGGAGGCGCTGTCCCCGATATGCCTGTCAAACTTGTTGTGGGTAACCATAGCAACCAAGCTCGAGCTCGCAACCTGTGCAGTCTGCGCAGTTGCAACTACGTCTGTACTGCTGTGCACCTCAATAAACTGAATGGTAATTAGTCTTTTGATTTTTCCGTGAGGTTTGCCTTATGCAAAGAAAGACAGCATAGACATTTTTTCCTCCCTATAAGTGGGAGGGACCAAACAAGGTGAATTTAAATCTGGGTGGGACGAATCCCCCCCGTCCCCCCCTCTATCTGTGCCCGTGACGTAAGGCGCCAAACATAGGTAGAAAAAGTGAGGATTAATGTTCCGTTAGTTAGACTAACTAACATTGCAGCACAGAGTTGAAATGGCAGCAGCAGTAGCCTTGTCTGTGATCAATCCACATTACACTGATTCAAGAAGGGGAAAGGCTGGAGCAGATCCTTGCAGAGTTGGGAAAGCAAGGTGTTCAATTTTCCACGTAATTCTCGGTTAATAACACTGCACAGCTCATCCATTTGATAGCAGCGGTGTTTCTGCTACGACTAATGGTGCGTTCAGTTGTACTCGTAAGTTGGAAGTTTGAAGTCGGAAAAGCACTGAAATCTAGCATCTACCAGCATAAACGTTGGGGTTTCGTTTCATTTCATTAACTGTCCATTTTTTTCGAATTCCATGTTCCATGATGTCCCAGTTTTTAAACTGGGAAGTGGCGAGAGATGTTTTTGGGACCTATTGAGCCTGCTTCTAGACGGTAAATTTGTTTGGCTGCAGAGGGATTTTTTTTTTTCTATCAATTTTGTTTATTGGAAAAAATACTTTTTATTTTTATTTGTGTGAATCTATTGTTCAAGTGTTTATACTTCTGTTTTCATACACATTTTATGTTTCTAATCATTTACATGAAGGCACGAGTGTGAATCATTGCAATTTTATTTTGTTATTAATTTTTGGACATTTCCTTTTTGTTAGAAGTTACAGTTAAAGTTTCTGTGATGAGATTCTTCATCCTGCTGAGATCAGCAAATGTTTAAATACAACATGCAGAAGACATGAAGTTTTGGAGCGTGATTAACATACCAGACACATAATTTGATCATGTATGGCTAGTGTTGACCAGGTAGGCCTTTGTCTACCAATGTTCATTCAGTTAGAAAACTCATCTCATCTCATTATCTGTAGCCGCTTTATCCTGTTCTACAGGGTCGCAGGCGAGCTGGAGCCTATCCCAGCTGACTACGGGTGAAAGGCGGGGTTCACCCTGGACAAGTCGCCAGGTCATCACAGGGCTGACACATAGACACAGACAACCATTCACATTCACACCTATGCTCAATTTAGAGTCACCAGTTAACCTAACCTGCATGTCTTTGGACTGTGGGGGAAACCGGAGCACCCGGAGGAAACCCATGCAGACACGGGGAGAACATGCAAACTCCACACAGAAAGGCCCTCGCTGGCCACGGGGCTCGAACCCGGACCTTCTTGCTGTGAGGCGACAGCGCTAACCACTACACCACCGTGCCACCTCAGTTAGAAAACTCACAATAGTACAGTGATAACAGTGATACAGTGGATAGTACAATGGTAACGCTCACTGACTACGACGCAGGAGATCGGGGTTCGAATCCCGGTCGGGGCAAAACATCATCCAGTAAGGGTCCTTAGGCAAAACCCCTCATGATATATCAGCCTACCTCAGGAATGAGTGAAGACATAACTGATAGAGTCATACCGGCTCAGACGTCGCCCGGGTCAACAAGGTCTGCGTCAGTTGCTAGGGAACCAGGGCAAACTGATGAAAAATGGGCTACTGGAACAAGACATCGATGGATGAGGACAGAAAATACGGATTTGCTGGAATGCTACTATACAAGCAGTCCCAGAGAGAGGGGATACATGCAGCGAATGTGGGACCATTGGATACTTTGAAACCCACAATCAAGGCTAACAAAGAAACAGCTATTAGCCCAGTGTTCCAACATCGAAATCTACTATCACAACTAGAGATTAATGAAATACAACAATGATGCTACGGCAAGGGGGGAGCCAGGAAGACAGGTCAGCGGGGAGATGTCATCATCCCCACAACCAGAGATTGGGTACCAGGCCCCAACAGCTAACAGCCTCAACACAAGAGCTGCTGACCTGAGAAGGAAGACCCAACTGGAAACCTGGAGCCCCCGACGAATACCGAAGCTGAGTTGCCAAGTACCTTCAGAAGATCTACTAGTAGATGTGAATGCTGCTCTGAAGACAATCTCCACAAGAACCATCACTGAGACCAACAAGCTGATACACAGTACAGCAACAGTAATCATGGAGATGCTTGGACACAAGGTGGGCTCGGGACATAACAAACAGTATCCACCATGGAAGAGACGATTAGAGGCCAAGATAAAGGCAGCACGGAGAGAAGTTAGCCAGCTAGCTGAACTACAGAAAGGGAACATGGTGAATAAAGGGGCACTCAGGAAGTACAACTCACTCTCCATACCAGAGGCACTCGAAACTGCCAAACAGCGACTAACAGCTCTGGCCACCCGGTTGAAGAGATACACCAAGGAGGGAGAGGCCAGGAGAATAAACAAGCTGTTCTCCACTGAACCAGCCAATGTGTACTCTCAGTGGCAGGGGAACAACAACCGGTCAGACCCACCAAGAGCTGAGGTGGAAAAATACTGGAAAGACATATGGGAAAGAAAGGCATCACACAACACTGATGCCCAATGGTTAGTGGACCTAAGAGCTGACCACAGCAACCTCCCAGAACAAGAGCCAGTAACCATCTCAATGGCAGACGTCCAAGAAAGAGTGTCAAAGATGAAGAGCTGAAGAAGCTAACTGCACTCCATGAACGCCTAGCAGCACAGATGAACCAGCTGCTGAGGGATGGAACCCACCCAGAATGGCTAACCCAAGGCAGGACAGTCCTAATCATGAAGGACCCCCAGAAGGGACCCATCTCATCCAACGACCGGCCAATTACCTGTCTCTGCACAATATGGAAGGCCCTGTCAGGCATCATTGCGGCAAAAATGAGTAAGCATGTGGCTCAATACATGAGCGAGGCACAGAAAGGAATTGGCAGTAACACCAGAGGAACCAAGCACCAGCTACTGGTCGATAGAACAGTTGCCCGAGACTGTAAGAAGAGACAGACCAACCTGTGCACTGCCTGGATTGACTACAAGAAAGCCTACGACTCAATGCCACACACATGGATACTGGAATGTCTGGAACTGTATAAGATCAACAGGAACCTAAGGACCTTCATCCAGAACTCAATGGAAATGTGGAAGACAACCCTAGAGGCCAACTCAAAACCCATTGCCCAAGTCAACATCAAGTGCGGCATATACCAAGGAGATGCGCTATCACCACTGCTGTTCTGCATAGGCCTGAACCCCCTCAGTCAGATCATCACGAAGCGCGGCTACGGGTACCGATTCCGTAGTGGGGCAACAATCAGCCACCTGCTCTACATGGATGACATCAAGCTGTATGCCAGGAACGAGCGAGAAATAGACTCGCTGATCCACACCACCCAGATCTACAGCGATGACATAGGGATGTCATTCAGATTGGACAAGTGTGGCCGGATGGTCTCAAAGAGAGGCAAGATGATCCAGACTGAGGGGATTGACCTACCAGAGGGCAACATAGGTGATATCCAAGACAGCTACAAGTACCTTGGCATCCCACAAGCTAATGGAAACCATGAAGAGGCCATAAGGAAGTCAACCACAGCCAAATACCTCCAGAGAGTAAGGCAGGTCCTGAAAAGTCAGCTGAATGGTAAGAACAAGGTCCGAGCCATCAACATGTACGCACTACCAGTCATCAGATACCCCGCTGGTATCATAAACTGGCCAAAGGAGGAGATAGAAGCCACAGATATCAAGACTAGAAAGCTCCTCACCATGCATGGAGGGTTCCACCCCAAGTCCAGCACCCTGAGACTATACACTAAGTGGAAAGAGGGAGGCTGAGGGCTAGTGAGCATCAAGACCACGGTCCAGGATGAAACATCGAAAATCCGAGAATACATCAGAAAGATGGCCCCAAAGGATGAACTGCTAAGTGAATGTCTCAGGCAGCAGAACCCTGATGAGAGTGCAGAGGAGGAGGAGGAACAGACAAC
The DNA here is from genome assembly GCF_027579695.1 of Neoarius graeffei. NCBI lineage: Eukaryota > Metazoa > Chordata > Actinopteri > Siluriformes > Ariidae > Neoarius > Neoarius graeffei. The sequence goes on along the minus strand of NC_083591.1, from coordinate 58,378,567 downwards.
CTGGAGAGACAAACCCCTACATGGCATGTACCACCGTCAGATAGAGGAAGTGGCTGATATCAAGAAATCCTACCAGTGGCTGGATAATGCAGGACTGACAGACAGCACAGAGGCACTAATCATGGCAGCACAAGAACAGGCCATAAGCACAAGAGCCATAGAGGCCAGGATCTACCAGAGTAGATCAGACCCAAGATGCAGACTGTGCAAAGAAGCCCCTGAAACAGTCCAGCACATAGTAGCAGGGTGTAAGATGCTAGCTGGATCAGCATACATGGAGAGGCACAACCAAGTGGCTGGGATAGTATACAGGAACATCTGCAACCAGTATGGAATAGAAGTACCCAAGTCCCAATGGGCCATACCACAGAAGGTGGCTGAGAACAACAGGGCCAAGGTTCTGTGGGACTTCAGCTTCCAGACTGACAAACAGATCCTGGCTAACCAACTGGACATAGTGGTGGTGGACAAAGAGCAGAAGAGGGTGGTGGTGATAGATGTGGCGATCCCAGCTGACGCCAACATCAGGAAGAAGGAACATGAGAAACTTGAGAAGTATCAAGGGTTGAAAGAGCAGCTGGAATGGATGTGGAAGGTCAAGGGTTGCGTGGTCCCCGTGGTAGTGGGGGCACTTGGGGCAGTAACCCCCAAACTGGGAGAGTGGCTCCAGCAAATCCCAGGAACAACATCTGAAGCCTCAGTCCAGAAGAACGCAGTCCTAGGAACATCGAAGATACTGCGCAGAACCCTCAAACTCCCAGGCCTCTGGTAGAGGACCCGAGCTAAGAGGATGACATGGATACCACCCCCCCGCCGGGGGTGAGAAGGAGATTTTTTTTTTATATGCATTTACACAAAATGGAATCATTTGCTGACAGCTCAGTCCCCCCCAGTTCAAAAATCCTATCTGTGCCCCTGAGCTGCATGATTTACAGCAGATCTGCTTCTAGGTCACACAAACAAAGATTTGTGTATAAAAAGAAAACTAAACCGATGGGGAAAAGATCTTCAGACAGACGGACTGTATGTGCGGTTTTACATCAAAGCAAATCAAATTCTGGGTACAAATTCGACAAAAAAAGTGTAGACGATGATTAGAGTTGACATGAGTCTGATAGCCAGCGTCAGCATCGGTCCAGCAAAAAACAGGAGATCGGATATCAGAGGGAACACATCAGATAAACATCAGACCCATCAGACAAACATCAGATAAACATCAGACACATCAGATAAACATCAGACACATCAGATAAACATCAGGCACATCAGATAAACACATCAGGTATCTGAATACACAACGAGGCGGATCACAACCCAGAGTGACGTCTACTGCAAACAAAGAAAAGAAAACGTGATCTTGTACCACCTCTGTTGATAAAATGTGTTGTTGTGCTCAATATTTTATTTATATAAGAACTGTTCCTGTGTTCCTACATGATCAGTCCTGTTCCACGGTACCTTGGTGAGAAACTTCTGAACTCTAAGTGTTCCCAGTCATGGTTTGTCCCGCACAAACCCAAACCACATGAAACCTGACGTTTTTCAAAGAATGAACAAACCCACAACTGAACCAGAAGCAGAAATAAACCCGTGGTCTACGGCATGGCAGCAGCAGCAGGTGCTTCCCCGAACGGTTTGTCATCCATCCAGAAGTTAAAAATCCAGTTTGGGAATTTCCCAACGAGGTCAAATGGACAGAGCTGCGATTCTAAAGCACAGAATATTAAGGACATCAAATCTCAACTCAATAAAGCGAATACACAAAGAGACGATCTTGAATCAGGATTCCAGAGTGTTCTGGGGCTTCAGGGGATGAACGCGTTAAGAATAATGTCTGAGGGACGGCGTTGTTAGGAATGATCTCCATCTGCTCCGTGCCGGAGGGACGGTGCCTGAGGCGTGAAGTTGTGATGATGAGATTCCTCATGGAGAATAAAAACCTGAACTGATTCCACTCGGGTCCACGAGGAATCGCACTCGGTCGAGGAAACGCTGTGTGTACTGTAGATATGATACACGAAGATGGATGGGACGCAATCTTCTTCTTTCCACCTCAAAGATCTTAGAAAAAAACAAGATGGGATATTTTTAAAAATAATAAAAAAAACATGGCTGCCTTTTCATATCACATTATACACAAGATGGTACAGAATTAACCCTTCTCACAAGTCAGGAGGTGACTGGCATCATAGCTGGTAGCCCCGCCCCTTTCTCCCAATACCAAGGTACCAGCAGAGGCTGTCAATCACTTCATTCCCAAGTGCATCCATGCCTTCTTACGATAAAGTAGAATGATGTTTTGTTTTAAAAACTCATTTCTGGGGGAAATAAATAACATGCAGTTATCAACCCAGAGAAAACTAACTCTTCGAATTTGACGCTGTAAATGGAAAGACAGTGTAGATGAGAAAAAAGCTGTTTTGTCATTGAAACGTGGATGGGCGTGGCTACACATTATTCTGCAGCCAGCCAGCAGGGGCGCTAGACTTGTAGTGGCTTCACTTTTTAGAAATGTTACACTGTCCATGATTTTTTTTTTTTTTTACAGGAGATGGCTAGTAGAAGCTAGCTAAGAACTTAACCGTTAACATCTTACAGTAAACACAAGTTCGCTAGCTAGCCTGTCACTTTTTTCCATTTTCGATTTCAATTACATCACCATGCAGAAGCCAGAAAACAGACAATTTGTCCATAATCCAATTAATTCACATAAATTTCTTAATATCTTAGTTTTACCCGTTTCGCTTGTTCTGCTTTTTTTCTTATTGCGTTTATTTCACCCACATACAGTAGATACCGAACACTTTATAATCACTGCTTCTTCGTGATTTTCTGATGTTAGTTACCTAATTTATTGATGTAAAATGCAGTTTATAAACTTTTCTGGTAAATGAGTGTAAAGTTTCCTTTTTTGGTCCAGTTTGAAAAATAATGGCACCCCCTGGTGGTCTGGAGGGATTGAATGATAGCTGACAGCAAGAAATGGCCCTGTTCACAATTATTAGCTCATCTGGACACAGGCCAGGCCAGATGAGTTTATGCAATCACACATCGATCACACATCGTCCGTCTGTCGTCCGTCCACAATTCACAAAAATCTCTACTCCTCCTACAGGATTGACTGGATTTCGATCAAACTCACATACAGTGTTCCCCAGGTGGGTGTGCATAAAAGTTGTCAAGATGGTAGCACCACCTGTCATATGTACAATTTTATGGGCGTCTGAAATTTTTGGGTGACTCGTTACAGTAAACACTACTGTTTGTAAACTGCTAGGTTTTCACTGAGCTCATCCAGAAGACTCTAAAGACATATTGCAACAAGAGTTGTTCACCAGGTGGCACCACCTGCCACAGATGAGGCTACCGAGGGGTCACGTGCAATTTCACAAAAATCGCTACTCCTCCTACAGGAGTGATCGGATTTCAAATTCACACGCAGCAGCAGTGGGCGGTCTGAGCTCCAGCCTCACTGAGGCTAACTTTTATTGATACTAATCAGAAGAAGCGAGAGAGAGACCACCATCTAGGCTAAGTGTACTCTACTGCATAACTTTAATATGATAATTGCAAATAAATAAATAAATAAATAGTATTGTGCAAATCCATCATAACCAGAAAAAAAATCTTTTCTAATTGAGTTTAGTTTGTTGTTCGAGTTTTGCAAGGTGACTTAAAAGCAATTGCTAACATTTTACTGACATTTATTTCAATGGATAATATCAGACATCCTGTATCATTACATTTTTAAAAAGAGCTTCTTTTTTCACATCTCACACCTCCTTAATGCCAAACGCTTCAAGAGATTTGTTTATTTCATTTTATTTTTATATGGCTGATTTATTAGTAGGGTACTAAAAATGTTAAAATGCATGTTGTATGTGAAAACTTTCAGTTCAGATTGAGTTTGGTCATTTTTTTTTCTTTTACCACAAATTGTTTGTTTGTTTGTTTGTTTGTTTGTTTGTTTGTAACACTGGGAAGCAACATAATGTATATCTTGTTGGTGAAACTACACAGAAAATGAAATTTTCTTATCCACAAATCCATCCATTTTATATCATGTTGGTGAAATACAGCAACAAATAAATGAAATATTTATTACATTTATATTTTTTACAGTCAGATGCTCTGTATGAATCAAAAATAGCTGAAAGATCTCTTCTTCCTGATGTACCACATTGTTTGTAGCAACAACAGTTTTTTTTAACTTTAATATATTCTTTCCATCACTTTATTTCTTTAATTTGATGGCAAATTTTTTAAAAAATATTTTGATGACTAACCACGGAGTCAATCAGCATGGGAATTCTGATCATTTTCACCACAGCAGTAAATAAATGCTCAGGTTTCAGGAGGATCTGCATATGAAAAGCAAACAGAGACAAAAGAAAAAAAAAGAAAAGAAAAACACTTCACTGTGCTTTCATCCATTCACTGCGACATTTCCAACAGGAGCTCTGATCCTGGAGCACGTTCATCACTGCGGCCTGCGCTGTAATGTAAGAGCTCTTATTTTCAGCATGAATGGAGAAGAAGAACAACGATACTCTCTGATGCTCGCTGTTCATAAGACCCTGGATGGATAAGAAGGAAAAAAAAAAAGATCTATAAACTGCTGTGTATGATTTTGTGCAAATTCATACAATATTCATCCATATTCCTGACTGTTCATGCACCAAATATGAAAACAGAGACATTTCCATTCCTGTGACAAGGCCGTGTCATTTTGTTTTGATATGCAGCCAGAAAACAACTCTGACCTGCAATTTCATTGTGTATAAAATGACCAGAAGGAGAAAAACATGGAAAACAAACGCTAACGCAAGCTGTGTTTCAAATCATATATACTATTTTAGATGATGTTTGAGTGTAAATGAGCCAAGTGTCTGAGAAATATCAAGAGAAGTAGAAATATAGCAGCAAGGAGTGATTTTTTAAAATACTTTTATATCTTGTAAAGTGCATAAGAATATTTTTATAAATTATGCCCTCTATAAATTTAATAAATTCAAATTCAAAAATTCAAAAAAAGAGTGATTTAGGGGTCCAAGTGGTTTCAGACATTGGTGTAGCCTAATGGGTAGAGAAGCTGTTTTGGGACCAAAAGGTTGTTGGTTTGATTCCCTGGACCAGCAGGAATGGCTGAAGTGCCCTTGAGCAAGGCACCGCTGCACTGGGTATGTTGTACATTGCTCTGGATAAGAATATCTGCTAAATGTGTGTCTCTCAAGCAAATATTTCAATTTTCCCTGTTTGTAAAGTGTCCAAGAATCACCAATTGTGGTTATTATCATTATTATTATTATCCAGCCGACAGGTGATGAGTTTAATGGCGTCATGTGTTGTCCGTTGTCCGTTGTCCATCCAGCATTGTCCACATTTCACGAAAATCGCTTCTCTCTCAGTTCTTCACCGATTTTTATTCTTTTTGGCAGGAAGGTAGATCTGCCTGGGGTGCATATAACGTCTACCCAAATTTGCATAATTGCAATTAATAATGAAGATATGGAGTAATTAATCAATTCCTAACCAGCAGTTTCCACACAAATCGCTTCTTCTCCCTCAATTCTTCATTGATTTTGATTCTTTCTGGCACGAAGGTAGGGGAACCTAGGCTGCATATAACTTCTACCCAGATTTGCTTCATTACAATTATTAATGAAGTTATGGACTAATTAAGACTTAATGAACGGTTCAACAAAAAAAATCACTTCTTCTCGGTCAATTCCTCACTGTTTTGGATTCTTTCTGGTAAATAGGTTGGTATTCCTAAGAAGAAACCTTTATTCATCACATGCACACTTCAAGCACAGTGAAATTCATCCTCTGCATTTAACCCATCTGAAGCAGTGAACACACGCACATCTTATAGTGTATATGGCTTGTATATTGGCGATTCTACAAAAGTTGTTCAAAATGCTGTCCCGGACCAAAAAAAATAATTTAAAAACCTTTTATGTAATTTTTCTTTTAATGATATCAAAGTGTAAGGAAATATCAACCAGGACACTAAGTAATATTTGATGTAGCTGCTAGTTTAATATAGAAAATACTATCATTTTTATGGTACTTTCAATTGCGAGGTAGCTGTCCCAAATTCCAAAGACTTAATTTCACAATGGAAAAAAAAAAATATGAAATTTTTTTTTATAATTTTTTCTAACATATTTTTAGGAATGTCTTTATGAAGACTTTTGGTTAATTATGCCATAACCATATTTCTATTGGCATTTTATGGTAATAATCACAAAAAAACATGTAAAAAATCCTGTCCCACATTTTTATGTCACTACCGAAACATTCTACACTTTGGCCCATATTATGACACAGCCTTAAACCACACCCCTACATTTTGGATCAGGAAGTTAGTCTACCCTTTCTCTCCCTCATGGTGGCATGCTAAATTCGTCAGTCAAAATATTTTGAAGTAAATTGGGTTGTAAGGTTGAAAATCAGCAGGTGACATTTCAAAATGTCACTACCAAACACAGCTTTTTAGCAAATAATCTTGATTTTTTTTATTGTTTTTGCTGGTAATCTACTTTTCACTGATGTTTCAAAGTTGAGATCCATGCTAGTTAACTTCGTACTGACTAGCATGTTAGCAGTAGGGTCAACATTAGCTTAAATTGTCACAACCGAAACATATGTTGAGGTTTTGGGTGTGACATAGTTGTTTCGGTAGTGACAAAATGGTCTGGATTTCATCATTTCATGAAATAAATACAAAACAATAGTCCATTTATAGTATTGTATTTATGATACTTATATTTCAGTCAAAAGGACTTCCTTGCATGCTAATAGTGCAAATATATTTGCTTAAATCAGGGGTGTCAAACCTGATCCATAAAGGGCCGTGTGGCTGCAGGTTTTCATTCCAGCCATGCAGCAGCACCCTGATTTGGCTTATTCAATCAACTGACACACCCACCCTTTAATCAAGGGTGGGTGTGGCTGCAAGTATTTGACTGTGTGAAGACAGTTCAGTTGATTGAATGAGCCAAGTCAGGTGTGCTGCTGCATGGCTGGAATGAAAACCTGCAGCCACAAGGCCCTTTATGGATCAGGTTTGACACCCCTGGCTTAAATCATACAGATAGCCACAGACAGAGAGCGGAAAAATAATGCCTAAACAGAAAGCCTTAAAGAAATCATAATGTATGATGAAAGGGCAGACATATACACAGACAAATATAGAAATATGGAAATAGATGCATGCTAAGCGTTACACGGACCCTGTATGATTCTAGTGTGAACATTTCTTCTGTTTACCCCATCAGTTCAGTTTAAGGAAATATAGAAGTTAGAATGTAAAATGAAACGGAGAAATACATGGACACATGTTCTGTTCATAGTATGGGAATATGTTTGTATGGTTGGTCTTTAAGACTTAGTTAAGTACAGTATCATTCTAAAGATGAACAGTAAAAGGAAAAGGTAGCCTATTTTAAACAGCTGTGACTACATTTTCTCTGTTTTTTTTCTCTTCATGTCCCCAGGGCTCCGTAGCATATGTTTATATTTTGATTAATGTAATAAAAGATGTTACTGAAATTGTTCATATTGTCATCTTTTTTCTGACGAGTAGTGGAAATCAAGAAAATATTTGGTATCCATCATCTAAGCTATTTTCCAGCTTGTGAAGTGCTTTTACTATGTGTTGTTGAAGGCTCTTTGTGCTATACATGTTGTTTGGTATGACCACCACTTTTAACTTGTTTACACAAAATATAAGTAGTCTAATAGTCTACAGACTCTATAGCTGTCACAACTGAAACATGGCGTCACTACCGAATATTTCATGTCACTACCGATAAATATGGATATTTAGGGAAAATAAAATATTTTTTTGATAGCTGAAATGATGGGTTCATTACATATAGTTAGATAAATTATTAAACTAATGAATCCTTGGATCTGAAAGTTGTATCAGTGTTTGTATGGAATTTACAGAGAAGTATTGTTTTCAAAATGCTATTAATTTGAAGAACCACCCTTAATATTGTGTTAAAATGATATTTTTTAATTTTAGTATCCTGGAAGTTGTCTTTAAAAATCACTAGAAGTATATTTGGAATGTTAATTAAAGCAAAATCAAAATACAGTCCAGGAAACTTCATTTTTATATGAAATGATATTGTGTTTCGGTTGTGACACATTTGGGGAGAGACAAAAAATGTTAAATTTGTATAAAAATTAAGTAGGGAATTAAAGTGTCCCATCAGTAGAATAATGTTCCTTAGATGTTATTGTATGCCTAAAACTACAAAGTTTGCAGGAAATAACACATTTTTTTCAAGATGTTAAAAAGTGTGAATTTGAACAAAAATTATAGAATCGCCCATATTGTGTATAGAGCTCGCAACATTTATTGCGGAAGGTGGCCCACTTTAGATTGTTCCTTCTGGACTAGACGAGGCCGGAGTGAGCTACACCATCACTGATGCTCTCGTTAGTAGTAGTAGTAGTAGTAATAGTAATATACGTAACTCCATTTTTCTTTCAAATCCATGTCTTTCAGCACCACATATTTCCTAAAAGCTACAACAGGAAATGAATCAATGAAAGCATATTTATACACCTCTAATCATCATTTTAAATCCACTGATGACACCACTGTGAGTTTTTTATTTCCATCAAAATAGATTTAGCACCAAAACGAGAGCAAAATCCTAAACTCCAGTCATTTAATGAAATGAATCCTTCAGTTATTCATCACTGTCACGTGTAACAAATGTCAGATGATTACAGTGATCATTAGCATACAAATAAAGTCATTTAAAGGACATTAAGCTACGATGAGCTGACAGGATGCATGTTTAATTCTGCTATTGTCAGTGTGCTGCAGAAGGGAAAGAAAAGCATTAATTGGGCCTAATTGACTGTAGTGTTTATAATTAATCTGTCACTGGATGATGGGTCACAGTTTTATTGTGTAAAGTGTGAGAAGTGATGCTTTTTCCCAACGTGATGCGCTACAGTTGGGAATGAAGGGCTCAGATCTTGGACAATTGGACTCTTCTGAAATGTAATAAAGGAAACTCAATGATAACTAAATACGTAAAACATAAACACATAAATAAAAGATTAAACATCTAAGTGGGTCCATGTTCACCAATTATTAAGCCATTCTGAAAAAAAACCATGGTTTTTCATTCTTTGAGGAAACATTTAGAGACACTTTGAGAAGCTAATGATCTCCATCTGAAGACCAAATCCAGGGAGGAAGATCTCCAGAGCACAGATCAAGCAGGATATTGGTTTTAGTTTTGTCTGCTGATAATCTGCTCACATTCTATATGCTGCTGCTTTCTACACACGTGAGACGGAGAGCTGAGGGAATAAATTATGAAGGAAGAGGAGATTAGATGTTGAAAAGTCTGAGTGGATGACCATGAGCTGTTACAAAGCACTGACACTGGAGACTCCTTCCATAAATGTTACATAAATGTGATCTGAGAGAAAAACTTCACCATGTGAACAATTTTTAAAATGTGTTTGTTATCAGTGGAGCGTCCGTGAACAAGCTGTTACTATAGAAGCAATAACGCATTAGAACGAGGGTTTTAATATAAACCAGATTCACGACTGTCCGAGAAAGTTAATCAACGCTTTCCGATCGATCAGAATCCAGAATTCAGCCAAATGAGTACTTTAACCTCATCAATCCATTTTAAAGCCGAGCTGATAACCCATGTGACCCAGTCATTGTCCAATCACAGGCTGGATTGGACTCAGTACTGACTGATGACCGTTATATTTCAGAGCACACCACAGGTTTATTCAACCTGACTTTAATATTATGTGACAGCCCACTAACCCGGCTGACCCAGACCCCTTATGGACGTGTTACAGATGTGGGTAACACATCTGCGCATTCCCTAAAGGTCACATGGCCTTAAAATATCTCACTGTGGTTCTTGTCGTAGTCCATGGCTTTGACTTTAGCGGTGTAAAGCTTCACTGGCTTTTAATTCTAGTCTTCATAACATATTAATAACCCAATCTGTGGGTTCAGCATTTCCTTTTCTTCTTTTCTTTTTTGAGCTTATTGTACAAATGAAGTACATTGTGTCAGGAAGAAGAGAAAATAAAAGAGCACTGACATAACCGCTACTTATCGTTTTTCACTTTGCAGTCTGAAATGCATTTAGAAATAATCACCTGCAATTTTCCGCCATGGCAGTGCCAGCTCACTGAGAGCAAACAGACAGCGACAATACGAGGATACGTTTCACTTCTGCCATTAAAGTTAACTGGCGTTATACGGTCCTGCTTTTAAAGTCAACCACAGTGCGTTTCCTTGACTGTTTTGAAGGCTGTGTGCAAAATAAATGATTATGATTTCAGGTTAAAAAAATATACAGTGTTAAAAGAAAAGGACAAAAAAGTCTCCTTTTCTTTGTTTTTTTTTTTAACCTTTTCAAGGAATCTACATTCTTGAATCTCATGGGTTTTCACCAAGATCTGGGGACGATGTAGGGGCGGGGTTTTTAATAGTATGTAAATCATAACCTAATATTATCAAAGTTATTATATTTATTACCTCTGGCAGCTGTGTTGGAGGAGATTATGTTTTCACCTCTTGTTTGTTTATTTGTTTGTTTCTTTGTTCTCAACATAGCTCAAAAAGTAGTGATAGATAGCTTAACTTATTTATATATATATATATATATATATATATATATATATATATATATATATATATATATATATATATAAGTATATGTGTGTGTATATATGTGTGTGTGTTCTATCCACATTCACTGGATATGAGCAATCGCTCGCTCTGATTGGCTACTCTACTACTAGGATATCAGCTCATATACCATGAGTAGAGAAAAACAAAATGGTGGAGCAAAACAAAACCCAAAAAATACAAAAAAAAAGCAACAAAATATGGAATGAAAGTATCTGAAGGTAAGAACGTATCTTTTTTTATTTTTCAATAATAATAATAAAAATAATAATAATTATTATTATTATTATTATTACAAATCGCTCCTGTTATTTCGTCAGTTTGTTTACATTCCAAGTGGAAATGATTTTATCGGATGTTTTGTATAAAGTTTTTATTTCTCAAATTTGCAAAAAGTAAAAATAAAAATGCTCTGTTTCTCAAAATCCAGTGAACGTGGAGAGAATAAAACGGTTATTCCACTCAATCTCACCATACATGGATTATAGACAACTTGGTGCTATGCACCTCGTCACCTATCAGCTCATGTACGACTCGATTTCGTGGAATAACTGTTAATTATTTGACGCAAATCTGAATATGTGGCTTGACAGAGTTCTTCACTCTCCTGGTTTCCCTTCTAGTTACTACTGAGATCTTCATTTTTGATTTATTAGCTTATTTGACTCCCTTGAAGTTCTTGCTTCAGTTCTTCCTGGTCAAACAGGGGACTCTGAAGTCATGGTGTGAACACCTCAGGATGGACAACTCCAAAAAGAAACAACCAACAATTCATCTGTCGACGATGGAGCCCCTTATGGGTGTTTTTCTTTTTCTTTGTTACCTCACAATATAAGATTATTAATATATAACATAAGGTTTGGATTAATGCTAAAGTATTGCAGTGGAATGCAAAACCAGCTCCAAAAAAAAAAAAAAATCCCCACCATGACCCTTATGAGGCTCTGTAGAAAACAAATGAACAGCTTTTTTTTTTTTGGTTTCCCTAAAATCAGAAATAAATTTTTTTATTAAATATTAAATTCACAAATACTGTTCTTCACCACACAAAGTCTAGAAATAAAATATTCCTGAATCTATGTAAATATGAAAATGTTATGGAGTGTTTTCTGGATCGTTGTCTCTTTTCATAATACATGTGATAAAAAATGGGATGAACGTAAGAAATAAAATTGTGGAGATTAAAATTAGTCATTAAAAAATCTCGTTTTTTCAGCCGTTGTGTTGTCCAACTTTAACACCACCTTCGTGCTTTAATTAGAACTTGTGTCGTAATCCATATTAGCAGTACATCAGGATTAATATCTAAACTCTGTAATCTACCTATTAATCACAAATAAATGTCTGTGATTCGAGATCTTTCATTAATTTTAGCCCTGAAATGAATCTGAAATGGTGAAAAACCAGCAGAGTAGAAATGCAGGAGCTTTGTTTAGGATTTAATGTCTTTAAAGTTCAAAAGTGTTTCAATCATCATCGTCATTTTTTTATTTAAAACCAAACGAGTGCACTGTCCATGGACCTTCTTCTTGTAGTTGAACTGCAATGTAAATCTTGAGGAACATGCTGTAGAGCAGCTTCTCCAACCTCACCATCTGTGGATCCAAAGATATTCCCAAACACACTGGTGTTTACAGACCAGTGTCAGGCCTGGAGTTTCTCTCAGAACCAGTCTCAGTGTCCATGAGCAAACAGAGGTCTCCAAAGGGATGGAGGAAGCAGCCATGAAGCTGACAGGTCCAGGAAAGGTTGCGTCCGTGCAGACTCGCACGGTAATTAACGGGCTTTGGGAGGAAGGTTCTTGTTGCCTTGGCCAAAGGAAAAATCCAGATGCCACTGTGATTTATTTCTCTCATTAATGTGTGAAGGGCAGAACTGCACTTCGTTATTTCAGGTATTAAGGCGGGAAATGTTCATATTCCTCCAAGGTGGACATCTGTTTTATTCCCATCACACACAGGGATGTTTTAACATCGAGAAAACATCTAAAGGTGAAGGTGCGGTTACATAAAATTCATTGCTTACAAAGACGACTAAACTAATATGACTGACTGGGGAAAATATTTAAGTAATTTTATGCTCTTACTGTTCTTAAGTCTTATTTGTGGTATTTATGCTGATGCTATACAGTATATGGATCAAATGGACTCTTTTTAGCATCCAATCAGGTTCGTTGGTGTTAAAATCATGACAGTTTGTGAACTCCATCTAATCTGAAAAAGCATGATGATGTAAGTTTTGCTAATTTGCATTAACAAACATTAACTGGCTATATTTAACTTTCTTAGCCTGTTTTCTTTGTTAAAGCTAGGTTAGACTAGCATCAGTCCCAGTAGCGAACATAATCGAAAACCGAATTCTGGCTAACGGGAAACTTCACAAAGATAATCTCTCAAGTTTTAGAAAAGTAATGAAAGTAACATTTCACATGAAAACATGACACTGACTTCATTTCAACATCATTCTTTACTTTATTACTTTTTAATACTTGAATACGTTGAAGTAGCGACTTTTTTACTTTCACTTGACAACATTTTCTTGTCTGGATGCTTCAACTTTTACCTGAGTAAGATTTTAACACATTATGATGTTTTGCTGGAGTAGAATTTCTCAGCACTTTGTCCACTTTACCTTTTCATATTTAACCAATAATGATTTGCACATGCATTACTACTTTTGACTAGCATCACTGTTCAAACTCCGCCCACAGACAGCTTAACCAATTCCACCAGCACTTGCAGTTATTGTTCCTTTTAATGTACCTGGCTGTGATTATTTCGAACAAATTTGTTAGTTGTTTCTTGTTAAACAATGTGAAAAAGTTCCTCTAGTCTGATTACACCAAATTGAACTTTTGGGCCTTGGCACAAAGCGCTATGTTTAGCAGAAACCCCTCACTGCTCATTTTGAGGCACACCATCCTAGTAGTGAAGCCTGGTGGTGGTAGTAACTTGTTGCAGGGATGCTTGTTATGCACAGGACTAGGAAACGGGCTGGGAGGTGGATTGGGTTCTGCTTTTTTGTTTAATTTTGTGTATATCAAAAGGCAAAAAATGAAGCAAAATAGCAACAGAGGATCTGCTACAGAAGTTGCTCTGGTTTAGAAAACTAGAGTCACTGAATTATTAATAATAATAATAATAATAATGGACAAGGTTTTAGAACACTTTAGACCAGATATTGTGGTAGTGGAAAAAGAAAACAGCATCTGTGCTATCATAGACGTCACCTGCCTTTTTGATACACCGGTAAAAGACAAAGAAAAAGAAAAGCTCGAAAAATATAATGAACTGAAGCATGAAATAAAGAGAAGTTGGCATTGCAAGAAGGTTCTCATTATTTCCATCATTACAGGGGACTTGGCACAGTGAGTACAAACTTCTGAGGTTGGCTGAAGAAAATTGAGTTGAACACAAAGTTTAGCACGATGCAGAAAGCTTGACTTTTGGGATCAACAAGGATCATAAGAAAGGTGCTGGACACCTAGGGTCATAGGAAATGACTTGATGTCCAACAAAAGCAAACTCCAGCAGTTAACATCAAACACTGAGATATGGACTCATAATAATAATAATAATAATAATAATAACAAGTGTTGCCAGGAAAAACAAACCTCACCCGGTAGCACTTATGATGAATATGAAGGAAGATATCGTGAAAAAAAAAACCCTCAGTCCCCTCTGGGTCCATGTGGCTTATAAATATAATAGTTTTCTGATCCCGTGTCCATACAGTAAATACAGCATATATATTTACTCTATGAGGCAGCAGCCACAAAAATGAAGCGTAATCCAAAAATGAGCAATTTAAAAATCACAGAAGTAAAATATACCAAGTGTCTGTACTTTATATTATTCTCCTCTTCCCTCTTACAGTTTTCCAAACTGAACCCTCCAAACCGAGGCTGACACACACACGCTGTCGCCACGACCCAAACTTATTTCCCGGAAATGGCCCGGCGCTAGAGCTCAGTGGAACGCACTTTCCCTCTGTAATAAGCATAAACATGTCTGAAAGCGATTTCTTTAGTCCATTTATTTTGAATGGTGAACCGAATTGTATACACTCACTGGCCATTTTAATAGGAACAGGTGTATGCATATGTGCAGTGCGCGACTGTTACACTCTTACATTCTTACAGCACGATGATGGAGTGGTTAGCGTCTCTATATGAGGCAGTAGACATACCGGTAACAAAAACGATTTTGACCTTTTTAGTGACCTTGACCAGATGACCCTCAAAATGTTGGAGGTTCTATTTGAGACCAATGACCATCTATCCTGAAAGTTTCATGAAGATTGATCCAGCCATTTTCCCGTAATATCGTTAACAAAAACACAAAGAAACTCAACCAAAAACAATACCTCACCCCCTGGTGGACTCTGTCCCGGGCGAGGTAATAATAATAATAATAATAATAATAATAATGTCAACTTAGGGCGGCACGGTGGTGTAGTGGTTAGCACTGTCGCCTCACAGCAAGAAGGTCCTGGGTTCGAGCCCCGTGGCCGGCGAGGGCCTTTCTGTGCGGAGTTTGCATGTTCTCCCCGTGTCCGCGTGGGTTTCCTCCGGGTGCTCTGGTTTCCCCCACAGTCCAAAGACATGCAGGTTAGGTTAACTGGTGACTCTAAATTGAGCGTAGGTGTGAATGGTTGTCTGTGTCTATGTGTCTGCCCTGTGATGACCTGGCGACTTGTCCGGGGTGTACCCTGCCTTTCGCCCGTGGTCAGCTGGGATAGGCTCCAGCTTGCCTGCGACCCTGTAGAAGGATAAAGTGGCTAGAGATGATGAGATGAGATGTCAACTTATAGAGGAGCTTTTTCACACCCAAGGTCGCTTTACAATTACAAAAAAAGTCCACCAAAAGAGGTCAGGATGTAATCCCAGTTGCATAGCTGCCCACAGTCCTACAAAAAGGCACTTGAAGGTATGGCCCACACCATCTGCATAGCCGCCGCGATGCCACCGGACAACATTGCTCGGAACACCGCACCATGGATCCACAGAGCGAGCTCAGAAGCACCGCCACAGAACACAGAGTGCTGGAGAACCCTGATATTAAAAAGAGCAACAAGCTCACTGCAGTCCATACTGAGTAAAACAGGCATCACCCACGGCAGACCAAGGCCTGAGGAAACCGACGCCCAAAACTGGGTCTGGAGTTACACCACAACCGGCAGACAAAACATTCAAACAAAGAATAAACATCAAACCATAAACACAGAAAGAAAAACAAAAGGGAAAAAAGAAAAAAGAAAAAGCCCTGGTGAGAAGCAGCAGCCAAAACGCGCCCAGCGTACTCTCAACTGGAAACGGAATGACGTTACAGGCAGGGTTTTTTTTTTTTAATCACATCCTACATAGTGGTTGTCTTCCCCCCCCCCAGGTCCTTGGTTTGGTCCATCAGTTAATAGTCTCTGATCCAGAAGATTTAGGAGCTAAAACTGACGACTCCTTACTTTGCCAAAACCTCCCCAACTCAAGCGTCTAGCCAGTGTCTGTGTTTCCAGCAGACGTCACTGCCGGACGCTTGGAAACCAAAGCGAGGAACGAAGAATGGGCCACTTTGAATGGCATATGGAAATCATTTAATCCGGAATGCATCTCAGGAACCCACGGGAAATGTTGATTTTTCCTTCTGATTGTAGGTTCTGTGCTGTGGAATTGGGAGGTTTGGCCTTTTTCCCTGACCTTCTCTCTCTTTTTTTTTTTCTTCAGACAGGGTTTTGCTGTGATTTCTCTATTCCGGCTCTGGCAGGCCAACACAGTGAATGGAGGCCATTACAAAAGAGACTTTTCCACTTCATTACACTGAGGTCCCACAAGCTTGGAGGGCACAGAATAAGCAATCTATCTACATTTACAGCTGTTTAGTATGGGGACTGTGGGACGGAATGCTAATGCCTGAAAAACCTGGACGCTCTGTGGAATGGGGACGCTTACACCAAAACAAAACATCAATCGATGTTGTGCCTTAATTATGAAATGCTGTTAATCAAGTTAAGGGATAACAGCACACCATGTGGCTGATTGGAGGAGAAACAATGAGAAACAATGATCAGGTCCTTTTGAGGAAAATCTAAGAACGACTTTCTGCATTGGCAGGAGTTTAGAAAGGGAGGCTAATGTCTGAGTAACAAATAAAAGTGAAGATTTAATGAGCTAAATTTACCTAATTTACTTTTATTTTAAATTCAGTAGAATTATTTGACATTATGTATAAAAAAGACATGTCAATCTGTGAAATGAAACCTGGAGAATCTTTGCATGTTGTTTTATTGTAATCTGGTCAAATATCTGAAAGTAAAACTGATCCAAATAGCATCAGTAATTCTAGTCACACTACACCTCACGATGCTTTGAGATGGTTATCGATGAAAACAAGGTGTTTAGTGGCAATGCTTCCCCGAGCTTCAGGAGATATTCCCAAACCCATCTGCAAGTAGTTTAATCCCACAAGTCGCTTAGTTTGCCGACAAAAACATTGCCACCAAATTTCACGCATGCATTGAAAATTTTCATGACGTTTTTGGCCATTCACTAGGCGGAGACACACCAAAAAAAAACAACTGGCATTGCCATGCATCGCACAATCAGTGGCGATGGTACCAATTTTTCATCGCCAAGTATTCGCAAACTTATCACAAGCTGTAGTGTGACTGCAGCATAATTTTTAAAAAAGTTTCCTCTACAGTCACTCTGTTATTTTCCCACTTTCAGTGTTTGGGACACACAGTGATATTTGTGACGATGATGATGATGGTCTTCTGAATTTATGTACATTATATGTAAATTATTCTCACAGTATTATTATAGTATGTGAATATAGAAAGTGTGAGATGTTACCGTCTGTAGCTGTCGTTGTAATGGACAAAAAAAAAAAGCCTCAATGAGGCTGTAGCTCATACCGGCCAAGACGCCCATAAAATCGTAAATATGACAGGTAGCACCACCATCTTAGCCAAATTTTATACAACCCACCTGGGGAACATCATATGTGAGTTTGATCAAAAGCTGATCAGTCCTGTAGGAGTAGTAGTGATTCTTGTAAATTGTGGACAGACGATGACAGATGGATGACGTGTGATCACATAAACTCATCCAGTCTGGCCTGCCGCCAGATGAACGAAAAACCAGTGCTGTATAGGGTATTTTTTTCTTTGAGCAACCTTACAGTAGGTTATATAAACCATAAAGAGTTTTAGAAACATCCTAATCATCCATTATTCCATACATATATATCTCATCTCATCTCATTATCTGTAGCCGCTTTATCCTGTTCCACAGGGTCGCAGGCAAGCTGGAGCCTATCCCAGCTGACTACGGGCGAAAGGCGGGGTACACCCTGGACAAGTCACCAGGATACACACACACACACACACACACACACACACATTATATATATATATATATATATATATATATATATATATATATATATATATATATATATATACAACCCTGATTCCAAAAAAGTTGGGACAAAGTACAAATTGTAAATAAAAACGGAATGCAATAATTTACAAATCTCAAAAACTGATATTGTATTCACAATAGAACATAGACAACAAATCAAATGTCGAAAGTGAGACATTTTGAAATTTCATGCCAAATATTGGCTCATTTGAAATTTCATGACAACAACACATCTCAAAAAAGTTGGGACAGGGCAATAAGAGGCTGGAAAAGTTAAAGGTATAAAAAAGGAACAGCTGGAGGACCAAATTGCAACTCAGTAGGTCAATTGGCAATTGGTCATTAACATGACTGGGTATAAAAAGAGCATCTTGGAGTGGCAGCGGCTCTCAGAAGTAAAGATGGGAAGAGGATCACCAATCCCACTAATTCTGCACCGACAAATAGTGGAGCAATATCAGAAAGGAGTTCGACAGTGTAAAATTGCAAAGAGTTTGAACATATCATCATCTACAGTGCATAATATCATCAAAAGATTCAGAGAATCTGGAAGAATCTCTGTGCGTAAGGGTCAAGGCCGGAAAACCATACTGGGTGCCCGTGATCTTCGGGCCCTTAGACGGCACTGCATCACATACAGGCATGCTTCTGTATTGGAAATCACAAAATGGGCTCAGGAATATTTCCAGAGAACATTATCTGTGAACACAATTCACCGTGCCATCCGCCGTTGCCAGCTAAAACTCTATAGTTCAAAGAAGAAGCCGTATCTAAACATGATCCAGAAGCGCAGACATCTTATCTGGGCCAAGGCTCATTTAAAATGGACTCTGGAAAAGTGGAAAACTGTTCTGTGGTCAGACGAATCAAAATTTGAAGTTCTTTATGGAAATCAGGGACGCCGTGTCATTCGGACTAAAGAGGAGAAGGACGACCCAAGTTGTCATCAGCGCTCAGTTCAGAAGCCTGCATCTCTGATGGTATGGGGTTGCATTAGTGCGTGTGGCATGGGCAGCTTACACATCTGGAAAGACACCATAAATGCTGAAAGGTATATCCAGGTTCTAGAGCAACATATGCTCCCATCCAGACGACGTCTCTTTCAGGGAAGACCTTGCATTTTCCAACATGACAATGCCAAACCACATACTGCATCAATTACAGCATCATGGCTGCGTAGAAGAAGGGTCCGGGTACTGAATTGGCCAGCCTGCAGTCCAGATCTTTCACCCATAGAAAACATTTGGCGCATCATAAAACGGAAGATACGACAAAAAAGACCTAAGACAGTTGAGCAACTAGAATCCTACATTAGACAAGAATGGGTTAACATTCCTATCCCTAAACTTGAGCAACTTGTCTCCTCAGTCCCCAGACGTTTACAGACTGTTGTAAAGAGAAAAGGGGATGTCTCACAGTGGGAAACATGGCCTTGTCCCAACTTTTTTGAGTTGTGTTGTTGTCATGAAATTTAAAATCACTTAATTTTTCTCTTTAAATGATACATTTTGGCGGCACGGTGGTGTAGTGGTTAGCGCTGTCGCCTCACAGCAAGAAGGTCCTGGGTTCGAGCCCCGGGGCCGGCGAGGGCCTTTCTGTGTGGAGTTTGCATGTTCTCCCCGTGTCCGCGTGGGTTTCCTCCGGGTGCTCCGGTTTCCCCCACAGTCCAAAGACATGCAGGTTAGGTTAACTGGTGACTCTAAATTGACCATAGGTGTGAGTGTGAATGGTTGTCTGTGTCTATGTGTCAGCCCTGTGATGACCTGGCGACTTGTCCAGGGTGTACCCCGCCTTTCGCCCGTAGTCAGCTGGGATAGGCTCCGGCTTGCCTGCGACCCTGTAAAAGGATAAAGCGGCTAGAGATAATGAGATGAGATGATACATTTTCTTAGTTTAAACATTTGATATGTCATCTATGTTCTATTCTGAATAAAATATGGAATTTTGAAACTTCCACATCATTGCATTCCATTTTTATGTACAATTTGTACTTTGTCCCAACTTTTTTGGAATCGGGGTGTTTTTATATATATATATATATATATATATATAAAAGCTGGATAGTACAGTGGTAATGCTCACTGACTATGACGCGGGGGATCGAATCCCGGTTGGGGCAAAACATCATCCAGTAAGGGTCCTTAGGCAAGACCCCTCATGATATATCAGCCTACCTCAGGAATGAGTGAAGACATAACTGATAGAGTCATACTGGCTCAGATGTCGCCCGGGTCAACAAGGTCTGTGTCAGTTGCTAGGGAACCAGGGCAAACTGATGAGAAATGGGCTACTGGAACAAGACATCGATGGACGAGGACAGAAAATACGGATTTGCTGAAATGCTACTATGGAGCACTTGCATGTGATGTCACAGACGATCCAGATTGTGACAGACGCCATCTTGTCGGTCAAACGCCATATTCCGCCTTCAGCTTTTACTTCTACCTTTTCTTCTGGAAAACCCTACTATATACAATTCTACTACAATGGCTGCAGCTACAAGCTCTCCCTACCTGTGCACGTTTTTTATGTTTTTTGTGTGTATTTTTGCGTGTTGTTCGTCTGTCCCGGACTTCAATATCCACTACAACCGTATGGACTTACTGGACATTGGTTTCCAGCAGAAAATGATGGTTTGTAGCGATTTCCATCGCATGCACAACATTCCGGATGAGATAGCGAGACCAGCGGGGTCTCCGTGGATTGTTATTGGAAGCAAAGCGAAGGAGGCGGTGCCAGGAGCGGAAGCAAAAGCGAGGCTGCAGAGCCGGTGTTCTGTAAAGTTATCCTACCTCTTGGATTTGTCCTGCCAAGCCTACTGCGCATGCGCGAAATCCAGGAGGGTACACCGGCCTGTTGACTAAGCTCAGAAAACAGCCACTCAAACCTCCACTGCTAAGCCTTTACCTCTCCAACGCCAGATCCATGTAAACAAGACGGACGATTTGGAATTACAGCTGGAATTACCTTATTCTATTCTATAATCAGCTGGTCAGTGCTATACTCAATACTTAAGTGACTTACCCATCCAATGAGGATTCTTGTTTACAAGATGCCACATCTGAGTCGCTGACAAATCCTGAATTTCTGTAAAGATAACTGTCCAGAGATTTATAGGCACGCAGTGCTTCACCACTGAACAGCGAGGGAAAGTTAATGAGGTAATTATACACATCCGGGTATTCCGCTGGCAGTTCAAAATCCGGTCGTGAAAACTCCGTCCGATAAGCCATAAGGGTCACTAATCTGTAGATCGTTTATTTTAGACATATATCTAGTTATCTGTTCATTAGAAAAATGAGCCGTGTAGTCCGTCGGTTGAAATTGATCCATTCTGTACACGAGTGCAGCAGTATTTAGCGGTGTTTTTGACCGACAAGATGGCGGTTGTGTACTTTCCGGTCAAGTGACTGCAAGATCTCTATACAAGTAATCCCAGAGAGAGGGGATACATGCAGCGAATGTGGGACCATTGGATACTTTGAAACCCACAATCAAGGCTAACAAAGAAACAGCTATTAGCCCAGTGTTCCAACATCCATAATCGAAATCTACTATCACAACTAGAGATTAATGAAATACAACAATGATGCTACGGCAAGGGGGAGCCAGGAAGACAGGTCAGCGGGGAGATGTCATCATCATCCCCACAACCAGAGATTGGGTACAAAGCCCCAACAGCTAACAGCCTCAACACAAGAGCTGCTGACCTGAGAAGGAAGATCGTGACCCAACTGGAAACCTGGAGCCCCCGACGAATACCGAAGCTGAGTTGCCAAGTACCTTCAGAAGATCTACTAGTAGATGTGAATGCTGCTCTGAAGACAATCTCCACAAGAACCATCACTGAGACCAACAAGCTGATACACAGTACAGCAACAGTAATCATGGAGATGCTTGGACACAAGGTGGGCTCGGGACATAACAAACAGTATCCACCATGGAAGAGACGATTAGAGGCCAAGATAAAGGCAGCATGGAGAGAAGTTAGCCAGCTAGCTGAACTACAGAAAGGGAACATGGTGAATAAAGGGGCACCCAGGAAGTACAACTCACTCTCCATACCAGAGGCACTCGAAACTGCCAAACAGCGACTAACAGCTCTGGCCACCCGGTTGAAGA
Organism: Neoarius graeffei; assembly: GCF_027579695.1. Taxonomy (NCBI): domain Eukaryota; kingdom Metazoa; phylum Chordata; class Actinopteri; order Siluriformes; family Ariidae; genus Neoarius; species Neoarius graeffei. Next base: position 58,356,326 of record NC_083591.1, on the reverse strand, counting down.
GATACACCAAGGAGGGAGAGGCCAGGAGAATAAACAAGCTGTTCTCCACTGAACCAGCCAAGGTGTAGTCTCAGTGGCAGGGGAACAACAACCGGTCAGACCCACCAAGAGCTGAGGTGGAAAAATACTGGAAAGACATATGGGAAAGAATGGCATCACACAACACCGATGCCCAATGGTTAGTGTACCTAAGAGCTGACCACAGCAACCTCCCAGAACAAAAGCCAGTAACCATCTCAATGGCAGATGTCCAAGAAAGAGTGTCAAAGATGAAGAGCTGGACAGCACCAGGCCCCGATATGATCCATACGTACTGGCTGAAGAAGCTAACTGCACTCCATGAACGCCTAGCAGCACAGATGAACCAGCTGCTGAGGGATGGGACCCACCCAGAATGGCTAACCCAAGGCAGGACAGTCCTAATCATGAAGGACCCCCAGAAGGGACCCATCCCATCCAACTACCGGCCAATTACCTGTCTCTACACAACATGGAAGGCCCTGTCAGGCATCATTGCGGCAAAAATGAGTAAGCATGTGGCTCAATACATGAGCGAGGCACAGAAAGGGATTGGCAGTAACACCAGAGGAGCCAAGCACCAGCTACTGGTCGATAGAACAGTCGCCCGAGACTGTAAGAAGAGACAGACCAACCTGTGCACTGCCTGGATTGACTACAAGAAAACCTATGACTCAATGCCACACACATGGATACTGGAATGTCTGGAACTGTATAAGATCAACAGGAACCTAAGGACCTTCATCCAGAACTCAATGGAAATGTGGAAGACAACCCTAGAGGCCAACTCAAAACCCATTGCCCAAGTCAACATCAAGTGCGGCATATACCAAGGAGATGCGCTATCACCACTGCTGTTCTGCATAGGCCTGATCCCCCTCAGTCAGATCATCACGAAGAGCAGCTACGGGTACCGATTCTGTAGTGGGGCAACAATCAGCCACCTGCTCTACATGGATGACATCAAGCTGTATGCCAGGAACGAGCGAGAAATAGACTCGCTGATCCACACCACCCGGATCTACAGTGATGACATAGGGATGTCATTCGGATTGAACAAGTGTGGCCGGATGGTCTCAAAGAGAGGCAAGATGATCCGGACTGAGGGGATTGACCTACCAGAGGGCAACATAGGTGATATCCAAGACAGCTACAAGTACCTTGGCATCCCACAGGCTAATGGAAACCATGAAGAGACCACAAGGAAGTCAACCACAGCCAAATACCTCCAGAGAGTAAGGCAGGTCCTGAAAAGTCAGCTGAATGGTAAGAACAAGGTCCGAGCCATCAACATGTACGCACTACCAGTCATCAGATACCCTGCTGGTATCATAAACTGGCCAAAGGAGGAGATAGAAGCCACAGATATCAAGACTAGAAAGCTCCTCACCATGCATGGAGGGTTCCACCCCAAGTCCAGCACCCTGAGACTATACACTAAGCGGAAAGAGGGAGGCCGAGGGCTAGTGAGCATCAAGACCACGGTCCAGGATGAAACATCGAAAATCCGAGAATACATCAGAAAGATGGCCCCAAAGGATGAACTGCTAAGTGAATGTCTCAGGCAGCAGAACCCTGATGAGAGTGCAGAGGAGGAGGAGGAACAGACAACCTGGAGGGACAAACCCCTACATGGCATGTACCACCGTCAGATAGAGGAAGTGGCTGATATCAAGAAATCCTACCAGTGGCTGGATAATGCAGGACTGACAGACAGCACAGAGGCACTAATCATGGCAGCACAAGAACAGGCCATAAGCACAAGAGCCATAAAGGCCAGGATCTACCAGAGTAGATCAGACCCAAGATGCAGACTGTGCAAAGAAGCCCCTGAAACAGTCCAGCACATAGTAGCAGGGTGTAAGATGCTAGCTGGATCAGCGTACATGGAGAGGCACAACCAAGTGGCTGGGATAGTATACAGGAACATCTGCAACCAGTATGGAATAGAAGTACCCAAGTCCCAATGGGCCATACCACAGAGGGTGGCTGAGAACAACAGGGCCAAGGTTCTGTGGGACTTCAGCTTCCAGACTGACAAACAGATCCTGGCTAACCAACCGGACATAGTGGTGGTGGACAAAGAGCAGAAGAGGGTGGTGGTGATAGATGTGGCGATCCCAGCTGACGCCAACATCAGGAAGAAGGAACATGAGAAACTTGAGAAGTATCAAGGGTTGAAAGAGCAGCTGGAACGGATGTGGAAGGTCAAGGGTTGCGTGGTCCCCGTGGTAGTGGGGGCACTTGGGGCAGTAACCCCCAAACTGGGAGAGTGGCTCCAGCAAATCCCAGGAACAACATCTGAAGCCTCAGTCCAGAAGAGCGCAGTCCTAGGAACATCGAAGATACTGCGCAGAACCCTCAAACTCCCAGGCCTCTGGTAGAGGACCTGAGCTTGAGGTTGACATGGATACCACCCCCCCGCCGGGGGTGAGAAGGAGATTATTATATATATATATATATATATATATATATATATATATATATATATATATATTAGGGTGCATCAGTTACCCTCACTTTCATAAAATCTGATGCATTTTTGTTTGGGTGTTCCTTTTCACCAATAAAGACATCCTGTAAAATTTTTTGACCATATTAAAAAGTCTAATGGTGGCACCATGAGGTTCATTTTTTGCCAAAAAACGCTTATTTTATGTTTTCTCATAAGGTTTGAATCACAATGTTGGACTCCATTTATTGATTTCTTGTGAGCCAGAGATCATGTTAAGAACCTTTGCAAGGGATTGAGAAGCATTAATGTGATTCATAATACATTTGTATTGTTTAAAAGTAGTTGAACAATGATTCAATGAACAGCTAAAACTCAAACTGTGCTTGATAATATATTTAGAATATGTACTAAAAATGTGTATCTAAGATATTTGGTATACTCTATAAGGTGCCATAATGTTTCATGAAAAGTGATCGAAATTTTGTCATAAAAGTCATAAAATAGCAGCTTTTTCCATAACTTTGAGCTCCTGGTGCCACCATTAAACTTTTGAATTTTGTCAAAATATTTCACCCAGTGTGTTTTCTTACCAAAAGGAACATAAAAACAAAAATGCATCATGATCGGAGGAACTTTTCATTTTTAGGGGGCAACTGATGCACCCTTATTATATATATATATATATATATATATATATATATATATATATATATATATATATATATATATTAGTGCTTTCTAAAAATGCTGGTAAATGCTGAAGTGTATCTTTTCCTGCTTTTCCTTGGGACGCACCAAATACGAAATTAAAGACTTTTTCTTAGCACTGTGAGCTCTTTGTGTTTGTGAAACTCCTCCTTCAGTGGTTTTTTTTTCTTTTTTCAGTCCAGAATTTGTCTTGAGTGCATTGAAAATTTTTAACTTTTGCGCCAGATTTTGGCGAGACCGTATACACAGGAAGCTAGCTTTGGAAAAACAAATTTAGCATCACAAGTTAGCATGGTAACAAAGTTAGCATTGGAAAAACAAATAGCTAACAGGCTACTTCCTTCAATTCGGCTGTTTGACTATGCATATTGATAGTTGTGTCATTATATCATTAAAAAAAGAATTTAGTTCAGCAAGTTTAACACCTTGCGAATTTATGCATTTGGTTCGCCTGTACGCTACACCATCGAGACTGAAGTTAAATGAAAGTGAAAGTTCACTAAACATATTTTGTAAAGAGAATTTGCATAATCAGGCGATCTTTGGTAAGTTTTTGCGATGGACAAAATTAGCTTTTCACTCCTGGCTACATATGATGCGATGGCATTTCGAACCATCTGTGAAGAAATGCGTATCCTTGCATTGAACACTAGAGGGCGTATATTATACAGAATTCCACATACTGAGCAAAACTTTGTCGAAACTTGGTGTTAATGGCATGTAAATGAGCAAAAAAAGTGTTTATAAACTGATCATTTTTAAGTCTGAAAGCTTCTTTAAGTGCATCCAGGTCACAAGGTTACCTGAATGACATTGCTTTTATGTTTGTAAACACAACAATCTGTTCCTTTTATATCCTGTCCTGGGAACACTGGGTACGTTTTCTGAATAAATGTAGTGATTTCGCATAAACAACTGATGTTCAGTCTTTTTTCTCTTACAGTAGGTGAAGCATGAAGCGAAACGATTCTTTAAAGCGCACATTTACAGCACATTTTTTCATTATTATTTTTTTGAGCTCCCATTCCTGCCATATGCTGAAATTTTGTCTTTCTGTAATTCAATTAAATGCCTGAAAAGATTAAATCTTTGTTGCTCTGCTTCCGAGGGGAAAAACAGGCAATAAATCGGTGTACCATGAGACCTTTCTTTATCTTAAGCTCATTCTCCAGGATGTGAAGGTCGCTTGTAAAGGTTTTGGCATATATTACTGCTTACTCTTCACACAAACACATAGAAATAAATAAATAAATAAAAATAACATATCAGAGAGCCAGCAAGGTCCTTGTGGCGTGGCATCGCTCACACCGCTCTACCCAAAACCTCGGAACATAAATAGACAGCCATCTGTTCCGTTAAGATAACCGTTTCATTTAAAATCCCACAGAAAAATGTTCCGAGGCCTGCGGAGCGCCGATGCTAATGAAATCCTGCAAGCTCAGAAGTGGTTGGAGATCGATGGGTTTGGAGGAGAAACGCCCTCGTGGTTTTGGGGGTTTCCTTCAAAGCCCAGATTAAGAAAATGTATGCAGTGGGGACGGAAATTCACAGCGTAGGTCACACGAAGGACTTGTATAAGTGCGACTTTCCCCGAGCCTTTGGTCTGTATTTCTATTCAGGGTCATAAGCAAGAAATAAAATAAAATGAAGCAGTTTAATGTTTAATCATTTTTTTTTTATTCTCAGGTTTAAGCATCTGCTCTTTTTATTACAGGTGTATTGTTTCAAAACAACAAACTTCTTGAGTACCAAAAAAGAGGCGTGGCCTATGTATGTCTGTCACACTGAAAGAGGTGTGGTCCATGTATTTCTCAGTCACACTGAAAGAGGCGGGACCTATGTATCTCTGTCACACTGAAAGAGGTGGGGCCTGTGTAAATCTGTCACAATGAAAGAGGCGTGGCCTATGTATCTCTTTCACACTGTAAGAGGCGTGGCCTATGTATTTCTCAGACACACTAAAAGAGGCAGGGCTTATATATCTGTCACACTGAAAGAGGCGTGGCCTGTGTATCTCTGTCACAATGAAAGAGGCGTGACCTATGTACATCTCAGTCTCACTGAAAGAGGCAGGGCCTATGTATCTGTCACACTGAAAGAGGCATGATCTATGTACCTTTGTCACACTGAAGGAGGTGTGGCCTGTGTATCTCTGTTGTACTGAAAGAGGCATGGCCTATGTATATCTGTCACAATGAAAGAGGTGTGCCCTATGTACGTCTCCGTCTCACTGAAAGAGACATGGCTTATGTATGTTGCCGTCTCACTGAAAGAGGCGTGGCCTATGTATGTCTCGGTCTCACTGAAAGAAGTGTGGCCTATGTATCCTTCAGTGACACTGAAAGAGGTGTGGCCTATGTATCTCTGTCACAATGAAAAAGGTGTGGCCTAGGTACATCTTAGTCACACTGAAAGAGGCGTGGCCTATGTACGTCTCAGTCTCACTGAGCGAGGCGTGGCCTATGTATCCCTCAGTGACACTGAAAGAGGTGTGGCCTACATACCTGTCAAACACGTTCAAACATAGGTTTGGCTTTTATGAATATCAGTCCCAGTAAATGAGTGAAAGAGGTGTGGCCTGTGTGCCCACTGAGCCCAGTGAAGGAAATGAAATAGGTGTTTTTTCTGCCTGTCAGGGCTGTTGCAGGAGGACATGGCATCCATGGATATCAGGCTCTATAAATGACTGAAGGAGGTGTGGCCTCTGTAAATGTCACACCCAGTGAAGGAGGTGTGGCCTGGTGGCTTGGTGAAGGAGATGTAACCCTTTGAACAGCAGTCCCAGGACAAAGGATAAAGGAGGTGTTTCATATCTGTTTGTTTAGTACCACTGAAGGAGGTGTGGCCTCCATGTATGTCAGTGTCAGTACAGGAGGCGTGGCCTCTGTGTTTATGTGCATGTATGTCAGTCTCCGTAAGGAAAGCAAGGTTTTTGTGTCTGTCAGTTTTATTGAAAGGGACCTGGTCTCTTTAAATGTCACTTCCAAGGAAGTAGGTGTGGCCTCTTTATATGCCAATCCTGCTAAAGGAGGTGTGGTCTTTGTTCCCATTGGTTTTAGTGAAGGAGAAAAGGAAGCGTGGACCTTACTCTTCCCAGTTAATGAGGGAAGGAGGTGTGACCTATGTACCTCTCAGTCACTCCCAGTGAAGGAGGTGTGGCCTCTTTATCCCAGTACTGCAGGCGTGGCTTCGAAATGTTTCTGAGATCGGTGCTAAAACCATTTTTATTGGTTGCCACAGTAACCAGTCATAATCCTGTGCATCTGAGAAGAAAGTGAGCGAGTAAATCTCTTATCGTTTATTGCACCTCGTCCTCCAGTCTATGGATCTGCAGCGGAATTGGTTTTATATTATTGAAAACATCGATTTGAAACTTTTGAGTGACACTTTAGTCAATACGCACTCAATTCTCAGAGATCTCACAGCCTGCTGTTCGCTTGTGATCATTTCTCCTCCCTCCGTGGAATTCCTGCACACTTCTCCATTCTGTTTTTCTCATTCATGTTTCTCCAGATACATAATCAAATTATTCATCGTCATTATACTGACAAGAGGCTTTACAGTGGTGCTAAATCTACTGATTTTAATATCATGTCTTCAGAGAGGAAATAAGTGAAGAAAGAAATATGGCACTGAATAAATGAATGAGTAAATAAATAAGAGATTTAAGATGGTGTAGTGGTTAGCACTGTCGCCTCACAGCAAGAAGGTCCGGGTTCAAGCCCCGTGGCCGGTGAGGGCCTTTCTGTGTGGAGTTTGCATGTTCTCCCCGTGTCCGCATGGGTTTCCTCCGGGTGCTCCGGTTTCCCCCACAGTCCAAAGACATGCAGGTTAGGTTAACTGGTGACTCTAAATTGAGCGTAGGTGTGAATGTGAGTGTGAATGGTTGTCTGTGTCTATGTGTCAGCCCTGTGATGACCTGGCGACTTGTCCAGGGTGAACCCCGCCTTTCACCCGTAGTCAGCTGGGATAGGCTCCAGCTTGCCTGCGACCCTGTAGAACAGGATAAAGCGGCTACAGATAATGAGATGAGATGAGATAATTTGAAAAAGTTTTGTCATAGAAACTCTCATAAAACGCCAAGGAGCCTTTGTGCAATCTGTGAATAATAAAACGCTCTGGATGTCATGTCAAAGTGGATTATTTTCCTGTAATAGCATGTCCCCAAGTGTTTTATTCCTCTTACACCACAGCATTTACTGTAGCTACTATTGGGCCAGGCTCAGAAAATGTGACAAATTCAGTTTTAAACATGAGGTTTGTTTTTTTTCTCTAAAACCATTAATCCTGGCCCTTTATTATACATTTATTTTAAGAAAAATGTTAACAGAGTAGTAAAAAAAAAATATTGAGACAACTTGTCTGCATTTGAAAAAATTTAATTTAGCCTAAATATACCAAAATGTCATTACCACCATGTGTCTATAATAATAATAATAATAATGTGAAATTTATATAGTGCCTCTCTCATACCCAAGGTCGCTCTATAATTATAAGGAAAGGGGGGCAAAAAAAAAGTCCACCAAATAAAGGTCAGATGTCATTCCAATGGTGTAGCTGCCACAGTCCTACCAAAAGGTACATTAAAACAAGTCCCACACCGCTTGCATAGCCGCCACGAAGTCACCGGGCAACACTGCCCGGAAAACCGTGCCATGGATCCACAAAGACAGCACAGAAGCACCGCCACGCAGAGCGCTGATATGTCCCAAACCACCTGCACAGCGGGGGCGATTTCTCAGAGACAACAAGGGAAGCCGAACTTCCCCTAAAATTCTCTCCCCAAACTGCGGCATCTACGACGTTGAATTCTCATTAAAACAATAACTTGCGGGCGGCACGGTGGTGTAGTGGTTAGCGCTGTCGCCTCACAGCAAGAAGGTCCTGGGTTCGAGCCCCGGGGCCGGCGAGGGCCTTTCTGTGTGGAGTTTGCATGTTCTCCCCGTGTCTGCGTGGGTTTCCTCCGGGTGCTCCGGTTTCCCCCACAGTCCAAAGACATGCAGGTTAGGTTAACTGGTGACTCTAAATTGAGCGTAGGTGTGAGTGTGAATGGTTGTCTGTGTCTATGTGTCAGCCCTGTGATGACCTGGCGACTTGTCCAGGGTGTACCCCGCCTTTCGCCCGTAGTCAGCTGGGATAGGATCCAGCTTGCCTGCGACCCTGTAGAAGGATAAAGCGGCTAGAGATAATGAGATGAGATGAATGAGACAATAACTTGCATAACATAATATATGCCCAAGATTGTATTTACGTTCATAGCTATCCCTATGTTATCCTGTAACTTATTTGAGTGATGTCTGACGAACTTGCAGTTCGCTACGAGAATCACCTTTGCTGGCAGCCGGGTATCCGTTGCAGTCTACGAGATGGCTCTGAACAGCCAATTTCGGCTAGTTGTTATTGGTTAAAATCTACAAAATCGTCACTTCCGGGGAAGCCGGGTATCTCTGGGGGTAAACGGGACATGGGAGGGCCAAGAAGCTGGGCTGATAAAGGATTATTGGAGGTGGTGTTTGAAAGACATGAGGAGGGCGGTCGCTGTACTTCGGCGTCGGCGAGGAACACGGTAAGCATGATCAGTCAGTCCCTAGCGGATGTCGAGAAAGTGTAGTCGTGTGCCAAAGTGCTGTCCGAATTTCTTTTCATATAAACGTTTCTTCTCATTGATGTCTCTGTACATTACTCTTTAAATAAATGTAAATATTACTCGTTGTGCTCCGTTAACTTTCATCCATTCTATCAGTTTGATCATTCGTGAATTCACTCGTTTATTTCATTTGTAGTTCAATCAATGTGGTTGTAGGCTAGCTTGAGCCTTATTGGGATCTGCAGTGCTAGCTGCTAACAGCTGGTATCTATCTGCTATAATGGCAAACGTCGTGGACATGCTTTTGTCAAAATGTTTTGACACTCTGCCATATGAGGAGAAAGTGAGAATTAAAGAGCAAGGCAGACCAAGGCCCAAGCTTAATCTCATTCAAAAATCAGCAGGTCATAACAGGTCTTTTCAGGTGTCTTGGTATGAAAATGTGAACTGCTTGACTGGGTCTCCTGTGACTAATAAAATGTGCTGTTGGCCATGTCTTTTGATGAAGCCCTCTCAGGGAAATTTAGTTTGGTCAAAAGATAGGTTTGGGGACCTGGTGAATTTCAAAAGGGCTTGCAAAAGGCATGAAACGAGCAATGAGCATGTCACTTCATGGGCAAGACTTAGCTGTCTGGGGAGGGTCAGGGTGGAACATGCCATCGATGAAGGTGTTCGTATAAGCACAACCAGCTGGTATGACAGGGTCACAGACCATTTTCTGGAAAAAGAGCAGAGGGCAGAATTTGTGTATAAATAGTGTGCATCATATAATGTTCATGAATCTGAAGTGTGTATATTGTTCAGTAATGTTAAGAGAATGGTGGGCTCTGTGTTATAGGTTATACCTGGGTATAATATTCAAGGTTCTGTGTGTTGCATAGCCTACCTGGTTATGAATTTCCAGACTGTGTTGCAGAAGATGTTCAAGGACGTGTTGCACAGCTGGGTGTTGTGTTAAAGACTCTGTGTTGCATATCAGGGTATGATGTTCAAGGCTCTTCGTTGAATAGCCAGTGATTTTTGGATGTTTGATATTTTTGATTAAGGATATGAGGCACTAGCCTGGTAAGCCAGACTATAACATGAAATGTACAAGCAAAAATACTTTCTGCCACTAGGTGGGGTTGTCTAGTTCACTATGCTAATGGGGCACACCTTTCTATGCTTTGATATCCGGCCTACAGGTTTTACGATGAATGCATAAAATGGGCTTCCCCTGTTTTAAAAACCAGCAGCCGCCACTGCTGCACAGCCACTATGATGCCACCGAGCAACATCGCTAGGAACACCACGCCAAGCACTAAAGCACCGCTGCACAGAGCGTTGGACAACCATGATGTTAAAATGAGCAACAAGCTCACTGCAGTCCATAGCGAGGAGCACAGGCATGACCCACGGCAAACCAAGGCCTGGAGGGAACCGACGCCCAAAACTGGGTCCAAAGCTACACCACAACCAGCAGACAAAACATTCAAAAAACCCAAACAAACAAACAAACAAATATCAAACTACACAAACACAAAAAAGAAAAGCAAGAATTAAATGAGGACTAGTGAAATTTGAATGAAAATAATTCCCTTGTTTTTAATTGTATTTTCACTTTTCTTTCTGAAATATTACCTCTATACCTTCATTTTTTATTGTGGAAAATATCATGATCTTTGCTTCAGTGGTTTTTGGTGTAGAGCCAAAAAATATATGCACAAGAATGTGTACTTTCTTGATGTCTTTACCGTTACCCAAATGGTACAATCATGCTGTAACTCAGGGCTTTGACAATAGAGGACAGGGCAGTGACATGAGGAAGGACCAGGATGTTGAGCAGCCATTTTGAAAAAAAAAATCACTGGTGCATGAATGTTGGAATCCAGGATACTCATCAGGTAAATATGACATTTCGAGATGTCAGGGAAATTAACTGTCTTTGCTGTTACCCCCAAATGATAATGATGCTGCATGTTGAAAAAGTTTAGTTAGCCAAGCAGCAAGTTAGGATGGAATAATAAATGCATAATTTGTTTATCTTTTTTTCTGTACTCAGTAATTTAAAATGCCATGAGATGTCTTTACTGTTACCCAGTGTTGTCTTTACCATTATTCCATAGGGACATTAAAAGACATTAAAAGTAAAGACATTATGGGTAATGGTAAAGACAACAACTGGGCATTTTTTTCATAACAATGATCTCTGGTGGCACGGTGGTGTAGTGGTTAGCGCTGTTGCCTCACAGCAAGAAGGTCCTGGGTTCGAGCCCCGGGGCCGGCGAGGGCCTTTCTGTGTGGAGTTTGCATGTTCTTCCCATGTCCACGTGGGTTTCCTCCGGGTGCTCCGGTTTCCCCCACAGTCCAAAGACATGCAGGTTAGGTTAACTGGTGACTCTAAATTGAGCGTAGGTGTGAATGTGAGTGTGAATGGTTGTCTGTGTCTATGTGTCAGCCCTGTGATGACCTGGCGACTTGTCCAGGGTGTACCCCGCCTTTCGCCCGTAGTCAGCTGGGATAGGCTCCAGCTTGCCTGCGACCCTGTAGAAGGATAAAGCGGCTACAGATAATGAGATGAGATAATGATCTCTCTTGCTTTGTGAATTCATGAAATATGTTTTTGTTGTCTATTGAATATATTTACAGGGATTAACTAAAATTAGTGTATACAATTTTTTTTTAAATGTCTATACTGTTACTCATTACATTTTCTGAGAATGGCCCTAATACAGTTTTTTGACACACAATACTGTTTATTCATTTATAGTTACATTTAAGGGAACAGGAAGCAAGTTAATTCCTGTTCTTTCTTATATTATAGCAGCTATAAACGCTCTTTCCCTCACCAGCCTCTCTTTATTCTCTCTCTTGAAGTTAATAAGATACAAAAAACACAGCAAAGTGTAAAAACTCCTGTCCTGAAAATGTCAGAAAGCCTAAAGTTACAGCTTTACGTCTGACACTGGAGACTCCTTCCATTCATGTTCTTTAACCGTCTCCTTACAGAAAACGCCAATGATTATAATTAGAGAAAAAAAATCTGTCTGTATGCTGTATATTCTGTATATAGATATGTAAATGGTGTAATTATGCATATAATGTTAATTAAGAGAGAATATAATGAATATACTGAGAGAGAAAGATCATATACAACAGTTTCGAGCTGTAATGTTTTCAGACTCTGCACTGAGACTCTTCTTCCCTGCACTGAGAGGAAAATCAATAGTGCCAGCCCTGTTCCACTGAGAACCTGCCTCTTTTTTTGTCCCCCTCATCTTCTGCTCTGCAATCACCTCCTCATAGCACACATCGCTGCTCAACCGAGCTCCAAATCGCGACAATCCGTGTGAAATAAGAACCAGCGATAGATTACAGTACGGTGTCTGGTTGCCCACCAGAAGAGATCCAGACAAGGAAACTCTGCCAAGACCACTGACGCAAAAAAGCCCTCGAGATTCAGCCCTGACCTCGGGATCGTGCTCTATTTGCATTACACACTTGGCAGAGTTCACTGACACTGCACACGACTTCCCTAATGTATTTACTCGCTGTAAATATCCAGGCACGGAAAACACAACACAATGTAAACCTGCGGTAAATTATTTAAATCAAACCTGGAAGTAATACTGGAGGCCTGGCAACAAGTACACAAGGATATTAAATCAGTTAATTAATTAATCAATAAATCAATCAAGTAATCAATTAATTAATTAACTAACTAACTAACTAAAATATATGGAGTTATTTTTGGAGCATGTTCTCCCTGTGTCTGTATGGGTTTCCTCTGGGTTCTCTGGTTTCCTCCTACAGTTCAAATATGTGCAGATGAGTTAAAATACCCAGCCACTGGGGTTGCACAAGCCAGTGTGTACTTAGTGCCATTCCCAAACCCAGATAGATTGGGGAGGGCTGCGTCAGGAAGGGCATCCTGTGTTTAAAAAAAAAAAACTATGACAAATCAGATATGCAGATCATGATGATCCACTATGGCAACCCCTAACAAGAGCAACTGAAAGAAGAAGAAGAAGAAATATGAAGTCTCTGAATCAAATAAGAAAATGTAGATACTTGGCGAAAACAAAAAGAGATCCAGCGCGATTGTGATTGAAGAACAGAGCTGAAGTAAAAATGCAGCGGCGTGAAGAAATGGAACGTCATTAATCAGAGTCTTTTAGCGCTTTCTGAGTAGGAGGTAATTATCACTGTCAGGGGAGTCAGCTGTGTGGAGGATTTCATAGCACCTGAAAAGGAAAATCAGCCAATAGGTTAAATACCTGCTCTGTAAACTCTGTGCGTGTGTTGTTAGCTTATAAATAGTCTAATCTGCTTTTATATGTATTAAAAAAAAAAAAGTGTCCTTCCAGGGGCGGCACGGTGGTGTAGTGGTTATCACTGTCGCCTCACAGCAAGAAGGTCCTGGGTTCGAGCCCCGTGGCCGGCGAGGGCCTTTCTGTGCGGAGTTTGCATGTTCTCCCCGTGTCCGCGTGGGTTTCCTCCGGGTGCTCCGGTTTCCCCCACAGTCCAAAGACATGCAGGTTAGGTTAACTGGTGACTCTAAATTGAGCGTAGGTGTGAATGTGAGTGTGAATGGTTGTCTGTGTCTATGTGTCAGCCCTGTGATGACCTGGCGACTTGTCCAGGGTGAACCCCGCCTTTCGCCCGTAGTCAGCTGGGATAGGCTCCAGCTCGCCTGTAGAACAGGATAAAGCGGCTACAGATGATGGATGGATGTGTCCTTCTAGAAAACTTCACATCAACAACATTTTTATCCAACTTCCTATGAATGAGCTGTTGCTATAGAAACAATTATAACAATAATCAGAGATGATGATTACATTAAAAACGATCTGTTCTAAGTAAATGTTTAGACAGTTTTAAATCCTGGTTAAGTCGGTTACTCGGTGACAGAGTGCCACGTTTAAGGACAGAGAATCTTTATTTTAATGTATTTACAGCATTTTATTTATTTCCATTCCTTCTCCAAATGCCTTCAAGAATAAATACTAAATAAAGATGATGCAGGATTGGTTCATCCTACGAATGATTTCTCAAAGAAACATTTTTATTAAGACTGTGTGCTCCTGTAATGGACTTGTTTTTATCGTTTTAAACTCATCGGTTTTCTGAAAGCACTTGTGCATGTTGCTTCAAGTTCATTCGCGCTCTCCATGAAGATCTTTTATAACTGTATTACATCTTTTAAAATGCAGTGATTCATGCTTTTGTCACATTGAGTGACATGCAGAAGGCTTTTAAGAGCTCAGCAATGGCCTTTATGTCTGGCCTTTTCTCTTTACAGGCCTCTTTAGTTCATTGTGATGGTAAAAGTGGTCCACTTAGTGAACATAAAAATGCACAAGACACAAATCTTAGTCTTCAAGTCTCAAAATATGAGTTCAGACCTGTTTAAGACATAAGAACACACAATTTTAGAATGACATTAAACCAGTCGTATCATTTATGATCAAAAATGATGGATAGAATTCTTTTGGGCGAATTAATTTGAGAGTTTGTGCTGTGTGAGGGGAAAGATGTGACACTGATGAGGGTTTTCTGTGTTGGGGTTTGGGAGAAGTTCAGGAATTGGTTATTTGCATTTTGAGTTCAGGTTCAGGATTAGCGGAGAAAGAGTCAAGATGAAGTTAAGATCGAGTCCAAATGAAAGCAGGAAAACCAGCAGACTTTGGGTTTGGGGAGCCCATGGGCTTGAACCATGAGCGAGGCCAGGACAGGAATTTACAACTACACCAACCAGAAAGAAGCAAAGCTGTGATATTCTAATGGCTGGAGAAGCAGCTTTGGGACCAAAAGGTTGCTGGTTTGATGATGTTTGAATGTAAATGAGCCAAGTGTCTGAGAAATATTAAGAAAAGTGCAAATATAGCAGCAAGGAGTGATTTAGGGGTCCAAGCAGTTTCAGACCTCAGTGTGGCCTAAAAGTGTTGTACATCGCTCTGTATAGATAGTTTTCACACGACGTCACAGAGTCGGGGATTCCCTAGTGGTGGTCATCTTGCGGGTCAAGCTTACCGTACGGGTGACTGAGCACACATTGTAATGCACAAGTACAAAGTCTTCAAAAGAACCCAAGCAGGCTATTTAAAGCTAGCAATGGTGCACACCTGTTGTATTCACGGCTGTCGTAATAGGTCAGATGATGATGTCAAGCGGAGCTTTTATGGAATTCCCACTGTACGGGAGCACGAAGGCGAGCAAACAAAGAAACTCAGCATACAAAGGAGAAATCTATGGCTTGCGAGAATCAACCGCAAGGATTATCAGCCTTCCAAACACAGCAAAGTCTGCTCCGATCATTTTATAAGTGCTAAGTTGTTTAGATAAACAATCAATTGTGTTTAAGTTTGTTTTTGGAAACCAAAACATCATGTGAACAATCTCTGGAGAATGCCTAACTGGAACCGCTGAGTGTACGTTTACATTGTAATGTACACTTAATATCGCTCGTTTGTCACGTTTCTATTTGAAACTTGTCACTTCACTCATGCAAGAGTCATTTTTGAAAAACATTTTAGGTCTATTCTGTATGATTTGATTTGTGTTTGGGATGCAGACAGCGCGCCTTTTGTCAGATGCCGCCTTTTTCACGGCTGAATCACGCAGATCCGATTTTTTTTTTAGGGGGGGCGTTGGAGTGTCTGATTATAATTTCAAAGTAAATTCTGTATTAAAATTACTAAATAAGCAAATCCGTTACAGTCCATGAAACAGGAAGTATAAGGATGAGAAAAAAAACAGTTTAAATCGGAAAGCTGCGCACATTTGTGCAGCCCGAGCGGTGTGCAGGACTGCGCAAATGTGCGCAGCTTTCCGATTCACTGTTTTTTTCTCATCCTTATACTTCCTGTTTCATGGACTGTAACGGATTTGCTTATTTAGTAATTTTAATACAGAATTTACTTTGACATTATAATCAGACACTCCAACGCCCCCCCCCCCCCAAAAAAAAATCGGATCTGCGTGATTCAGCCGTGAAAAAGGCGGCATCCGACAAAAGGTGCGCTGTGAATATATAAAGTTGTATATATCAGACAGCCTTTAAAGTTTGATGAAGTCAGTTTCAGGCTTTGGAGCAGGCTTTGGCAGTTTCAGGCTTTGGCAGCCCTGCATAGTCACTTGAAAATGCATCTTTGTCCACTTCGTAGGGGTCAATTCCCCCAATCAAGGCCAGTTTGGCTGCATACTGTTGTCGTGAGATGTCGTCTAATGTATCTATATATTTCTGTTTGCTTGATTTTGCCGACATTGATTTTTATTTTAGAAAACTGACTATATAACTTCATAAATTTGTCCGAGATAACGTAGCCGGTAATGGCGATGGTCCGTTTTGTTTGCCCCACAACATGGCGGCTGGAGGGCGTTCCCCGGAATGCCGTGACGTCAGTGAAAACTATCTATAAGCCCATCTGCTAAATGCCTGTAATGTAATGTAGCTATGTATTAGCTACTATAACAAAAATTTGCAGGTATTCTCTGAGCAGAGAAAGACTGAGGTCCTACTGAGATCAGGTGGTTGGTAATGTCAAACTTTTCAAACTTTGCAATGCCATGAGCTTCATTAGCATTAGTTAGCATCAAACCACTACGCAGCTAACACAACACACTCACTCTACTCGGGACTGTAACAGAAAGGTTAGTGTACCTTTTAAAAGTCATGTCATCAGGATTTATCTGCAGCGAAGTCATCGAAAATTCAACCTCACTAAAATGCAGGCCAGATGCCCCTCTCTGATGGGTTTCCACTTTTATTTTGCATGTTTTAATTTAATACCATAGTTTCTGTTGTGCAACATGATGACCGTTAGCTCACTAACCTTAAAAGTCCACATGACTGCTGTACCTGTGTTCCCACCCACCTTCAAAACTTAAAGCCAAATATGACTGATGTACAATTAAGCAGATCATATGCAAATATTTATTCATTGATTTTTTAAATTCATTTGGTTCCCTGGAGCTCTGTGTAACAGCCCAGGGTAACCTGTGCATAACCATGCTGAAAGGAATTACTTCTTGTCAAATTTTGTATATGAGACTAACACCTGAGACTGAGACGAGTCCAAGTCAATACAAAAAGCATCTCCAGAGATGGATCCAGCCCAAGAATCTGACAGATGATTTTCACTAATTTTACCAGATTGCTATGGATTTTCAAAGGGGCATAGAGCACGCTGAGCCCTTTCCGAAGAAGGCAGCCACGGCCCGCTATGACCACAGCTTGGCCCACTATTTGCTGCCAACCCCCCTGCGCGAGCATGGCTCACCGAAAACTTTAATATGAGCCCTGGCTCCAGCTGTGCACACATGCTGGGATTTAAAAATTCATAACTCAGCCAACAAAAGTCCCAGCCCCACCAAACTTTACAGGCACCTCCCTCTCCCCGAGGCCTTTCAAAACAGCCAGGCACAGTGCACTACAACTGCAGCTTGGCCTGTTATTCACGGCAAATTTCGACTTCTTTCTGGAGCATTTTATTGGTTTGACCTAGATTCTTTGTCTCAGGTCACGCTATGCAAAGCATCACGAGAGTCCAGGTAATTAGGTCAGGTAAGCATCAGCGCTCACCACAGGTGGTCGGATCCTGAACCACTGGTCTGTTGGTTGAGCGTGGCTAGAACGCATGTAGCTGGCTAGTGGTAAAGTAAACAAATGCCCCGTGACTGATGCCAAGTAGTGCACATATATTTCTGACCAATGCACATGCATCAGTTGCATTGGTCTGGATCTGACCCTGATCTCAAGACCAAATTCAAGTCTGATTTGCATCTTCATGGATTTATTGATGGGGTAAAAATATGTGATTCTGTCTATTTCTTAGATTTTTTTTGGCAATTTAGTTTTCAAAATAAAATGGATAGTCTTTTAAATACGTTTTGCTTCAGTGGAAGTTATGGCAACAAAATAAAAATAAAATATGAAAAATATTTAAGTTGTTGAACGCAGAAACAGGAGCCGCTGTTTATTGACTAGTGTATCAGTACACATTTATAGGTAAGATTAAGTTAGAAACCCATGAGGACTCTTTAGTCATCCCTTAGAGGTTCTAGAACCCGATAACGGAAGGTAATAGATGTCTATGGTATGTGTAAATTTCTGCCTCAAATACAGTGAAAAGTTTTCTTTTGTATTCTATTTTGCGTAATGGTATGAAAAACTGACGGTAGCTTCCGCATCCAAATAAACAAAAACAAAACAATGTCACATGTCCCTTACTGATTCATTCGTATTAAATTACAGAACCAGTCAAAAGTTTGGACACACCTTCTAATTCTAATTCGGTGTTTTTTCTTTATTTTTATTAATTAAAAGTCACCTCTTCATGTCTTAAAGTAAAGATGGATGTTGTTTCTCTTTACTCAGTTGTTCGGTTCTTGATGTCATACTGTATGGATTACTGCAGCTGTGGTGTTGAATAGGGCTATTTATTTATGTATTTAGTATTTTTATTATTTATTATTTACTGTTTGATCTCAAATGCATCAAGAAGGCAAGAAACTCATCCATTAATGACCTTTTGACGAGACACAGCTGTTAATTGAAAAGTATTCCAGGTGACTCCCTCATGAAGCTGGTTAAGATAATGACAATAGTGTACAAAGCATCTTCAAGGGAAACGCTGGATACATTGAAGAATCTAAAATATCAAGCATACTTTGTTTCTTTAACACTTTTTTGTTTACCACATTCCCGATATGTTCCAGATGTTATTCCATAGTTTTGAGGTCTTCAGTTTTGTTCAACAGTGTAGTGAATAACGCATCGCCGAGGCCCAGAAGAAACGAGCTGCGCAGGAGGCTCAAACTATCGCCACCCCCACTCCAGCACCTATCCACACATACCCGACATGTGGGCGTACCTTCAAAGCCCAGATTGGCCTCATCAGTCACCTCCGGACCCACAACCGCCACCCACCAAATTGAAGTCATGGTCATCTTCGACCCCGAAGGACGAACATCATCAGAGAATAATCACAATACAGAAAACCCTATCAGTGAGCAGAGTAGGGGTGTACATACTTTTGACTGTTACTGTATGTCCTGTTAAAACATTTATTTCAAATATTAAGGGTGCTTTTTTTTCTTATGAGTAAAAATAACCTGGAAAATACTGTATGTAGAACATGATAAATGATCATTTAAAGGAGCAGTATGTAATTTTTAGAGCCCTCTGGTGCCTGTGAGGTGAATTACAATTGCCATGAAAATGTTAACAAGCTTCCCATTTCCCCCCAATTGACCACGCCCTTTCTATTGAAACGATAGGTTTATGAGCTGCCAAATAAAATGAACAGGACAGAGCCAAGTAGCACTGATTACAGCTGTAGAGCTTGCTTCAGGGCCAGAAAAAATCTCAACAAAAGCCCCCCCCCCAAAAAAAATGGCATCCACTCCATGAGAATAATAAAATCACCTACTTATGAAAGCATCTTTAAAATGATATGATTTTTATAAATCTAGAAGCACTTTGAGAAATTGCAAACTGAACCTTTAAGTAAAAGTACTCACATCAGTACCAAGTGAGCATGTGTGTGTAAATGTGATGGTTGTTCATCTTTGTGTTAGTCCTTTGATAGATTGGTGACCTGCCCAGGATAAACCCCGCCTCTCTCAGCTGGGATTGGCTCCAGCCCCCCGACCCTGATGGATAAATGGCACAGATAATGGATGGATGAATGAGCAGAAAGTGTATCATGTGGCTGAGAAACCTGTTTAGAAACCTGCAGTCTGGGCTAAAATGCTTGTTTGTGTTCAATTGGGCCTCCTGTCAGTCATTTTATAGACACGCCCCTAACGGCCCTTCACTCCGCCCATATCTCGGGACAGTAATCTGTTAAATGCCCATCATGGCCTGATACTCTTACTGCTGTGCTTCAAAGACACTTTGCTTTGAATAAAACATATCAGTGTGATCTTCTTGTTGTCCATCATCACCAGGGTACAGTGCACGATACATTTATTAAATCCATTTTCATGGATTTATTAACTCCATGAATTAAATTCATGCAGAATTAACTCACATCTAATTCAGTCCAGATTTTGTCCTGGTCAGGTGAAATTTCTGTCAGGTATATTTATATTGCCAGAGACATGAGTCAAAATTACATTCACCTCTGTCTCTGAGAACGTTCTTTTTCCTGTTTACTCACCTTTTATGGTGTTTTGTGGGCGTCACCAAATGCAAATCAGCTGTGCAGTGTAGCTGTGTACACATCTGCTCATCTCCAGGTGGCTGGTTTTCATCAACATCCTGTCAGCATGTGAGTGCGAAGAAAAGCTGTTTCTGAAACTTGTGTAAATCCTGCTGAAGCGTTTGGTTTGGTTTGGTTTACGCAAACATAGGCACAACTTTACTGAAAGAATAAAAAATAAAAGAGAAAGAAAAAGGCAGTCAGGGGGACAGATGTACATTTTTTTTCAGATAAAATCCTCTTAAAAATTTGTTCAAGATGGATCATAAAGTGTGTGTGTGTGTGTGTGTGTGTGTGTTGTTATGTGAAACAGTCCAGTTCTCCCAGGCTCCAGCTCTCTGTTTCAGACATAATTGATGATTAAACATCTCAGCACGTTTTGAGGCAGCGGAGCAGCACTTTCAGCATCCTCTCACTGCTCGTCTGTGGAGAAAAGTGTTTGTTTCACCACTTCAGCAGAGCACAAAGGCTGTGGGAACAAGCAGAGAAAGGGAGAGAACAAATTGAAATCTGGAAAGAAAGAAAAAGAGACAGAGGTTACTGTAGTGAAGAGCACTTATAACACTTTTGGAGAGTTTTTAAAGTAGCATCTCATCTCTCACACACACACACACACACACACACACACACACACACATATTTCCCATCCGTTCTCCCAAAACGTAACTTCTCCCTCAGTGTGTTTATGAGCTGTTCTTTAACTGAGGGTCCAATTCATGTTTATTTCAGATAAAATTCTAGATCAGGATCTTCAAATATACATCATAACATGATTACATTTTGGAGATAGATAGATAGATAGATAGATAGATAGATAGATAGATAGATAGATAGATAGATAGATAGATAGATAGATAGAATAATTTTTATTTATGATGGATGTCATAGTTTGATCTCATCTCATCTCATTATCTCTAGCCGCTTTATCCTTCTACAGGGTCGCAGGCGAGCTGGAGCCTATCCCAGCTGACTACGGGTGAAAGGCGGGGTTCACCCTGGACAAGTTGCCAGGTCATCACAGGGCTGACACATAGACACAGACAACCATTCACACTCACATTCACACCTACGCTCAATTTAGAGTCACCAGTTAACCTAACCTGCATGTCTTTGGACTGTGGGGGAAACCGGAGCACCCGGAGGAAACCCACGCGGACACGGGGAGAACATGCAAACTCCACACAGAAAGGCCCTCGCCGGCCACGGGGCTCGAACCCGGACCTTCTTGCTGTGAGGCGACAGCGCTAACCACTACACCACCGTGCCGCCCCGTCATGGTTTGATATTTTACCAAAAAAGTTTTCTTTTTAATTCCTGATCGTATACCTCATTGTTACTTTACGATATTAATAACTGATTTTATTTATCAGAAATTATTTTATTTTATTCTTGATGTTTAATGTTTTTATTGCTGATTAATTTTTATTAGGACAAATAACTATTATTTATTGATTTACTGTATTTTATCAGAAATATTAACCGCTTTAATAAATTTTAATTTATTTTTTGTTATCGGAAATCTTTCAATTTTTATTTTTTCGATTTTATGTTCAGAAATTGTAAATATTTTTCAGATTTTTCAGCTGATGAAATTTTAATATTTTCCTTTTTAAAAACTTTTTCATCAGAAAATTCGTTTTTTATTCCTAAATTTTATTAAATTATAATTGTTCATTTAATTCCTCTTTATTGTTTGTATGTTTGTTTTAATAAATATTATCCCCCTGATTTATAACCAGATTATTTTTATGGCTGATTTTTTTTATCAAGAAGATCACCATATTAATTACTGATCTTTTTTTTATTAGAATTGTTAACTATTTTAATAACTGACATCATTATCAGAAAAGTTGTCATTTTAAAACCACAGTTGTTTACTGTAATTCCTATTTTTTTTTGTAGATTTTTTCTTCCTTCCTGAATTATTTCATCAGATTTTGCTTATAGCAATTTTTTTTAATCAGGAAGGATATTTAAATAATTTGAATTGTTGATATGTAACATTTTTAAGGCTCTGAGTTTGTTCTTTTTGTTTGTAACATGGCTGACATAAATGATGGAGAGAGAGAGAGAGAGAGAGAGAGAGAGAGAGAGATGGGAAAGTAGAATGAATTCTGTTGTATTCTTTGAAGAGATGGTTTAGGGCAGGGGTCATCAAACTCCAGCCCGTGGGCCCCTTTGACTGGCCCCCCAGCCCCTCTGCCCCCCACCACTTGAACCGGCCCTATGAGGCAATCCCCAAAAGTGGTCATGGCCTATTTTTTTAAATTGCTTTTTGGCAAATAATAACGTCTGTATCTTGTATTTTGTTGATTTTATCAATTAAAATTGATATTTAGTTATAAAATGAACTATTCATATTTTCCGAATTTTCGTCATATGCTCGCAATCAAGCAGTGACAGGCAGCGCACGCGCAGAGAACTGTCAGTGTTCAGGACAGCAAAATGGCTAGCGGTAAGCGAAAAGCTGACAGAGAGTGCAGAGTTTTTAAAGAACAGTGGACCACCGATTATTTTTTCGTTCAGTGTAAGGACCGTGCAGTTTGTCTTGTATGTAAAGAAAGTGTGTCGGTTTTCAAAGAATATAATCTGCGTCGTCACTACGAAACCCGCCACAAAGAGTATGCTAGTTTGCGAGGGCAAACAAGAGAAGACAGGATTCGGAGGATGAAATGCGGACTGGCTGCACAACAGAATGTATTCCTTCGCCAAACCCAGATCAACCAGGCTGCTGTCCGAGCTAGCTATAAGGTAGCTCACCTACTAGCTATAGGGTATAGTAGTGTGGATATAGTAGTGTGGATATAGTAGTGTGGATATAGTAGTGTGGATATAGTAGTGGGGGTATAGTAGTAGTGGGGGTATAGTAGTGGGGATATAGTAGTGGGGGATATAGTAGTGTGGCTATAGTAGTGTTGATAGAGTAGTGGGGATATAGTAGTGTGGGTATAGTAGTAGTGGGGGTATAGTAGTGGGGATATAGTAGTGGGGGATATAGTAGTGTTGATATAGTAGTGGGGATATAGTAGTGGGGATATAGTAGTGTGGATGGCTGTGCCAGGCTAGTAATCTCTACTACACAATGAGGCCTGCTGGTGGTCATATTTGTCTGTGTCATACAATTCTATGTTATATAGCTGACCCGACCCCGGCCCCCCATCACAGTCAGGAACGACAGTGTGGCCCCCAGAGAAAAAAGTTTGGTGACCCCTGGTTTAGGGGCTGAAGGGACACGACCTACTCTCCTGAGAGAGTGTGTGATTGCATCCAAGCTGATAGGGTTAACTGTTGTTTACCGTCAGCATGGTGTGAATATTTACGTTCGGTAATGAGGCTAATAGAAGTGGAGAAAGCAGAAGACGCCTCAGAGTGAAGCGGCTCATCGTTATGCATCTGGAACGCTTCTTCGATGAGGACGTGATCAGTGTTTCATCTCTCTGTTAAACACTTCCTCTCCACTGGAGCATGACAACTCCACCCGCTGCGTTTGTGTGCAGTGTATTAACCCCGGCATTTTCCCTTCAGCTCATCAGGTCGAGTCGAGTCCTCGTTCAACACAACGTGAAAACAAATGAAAACCGAGCGGCCTGATTCATCCTCCAGCACACACTCAGGGACAAAACATCGTAAACAAGCGAGTAAACAAGACTCAGCGGCTATGTTTGAGTTTTAATTCTACACTCACTGGCCATTTTAATAGGAACTTGTTGATTGTAAGATCCCTGTTCTCGAATGCAGGAGTGGAACCCAATGTGTTCTTCTTTCTGCTGTTGCATGCTGAGATGCTTTTCTGCTCACCACAGCTGTAAAGAGTGATTATATGAGTTACTGTATCCTTCCTGGCAAAAAAAAAAAAAACTCGATCCACCTCAAATCTGTCCATTTTCTGATCTCTGCCCTCTCTTATCAACAAGGGGTTTGTTTCCACACACAGAACTGTCCCTCACTCACTCGATGATGTTTTTTGTTTTCTGCACCATTCTGTGTAAACTCTAGAGACTGTTGTGTGTGAAAACCCCAGGAGATCAGCAGCTTCTGAAATACTCAAACCTTCATGCTCTATCTGGCTCAAACCAACACCCATACCACAGTGAAAGAAAGTCACACTTCACTGTGAGATCACGATTTTTCCCGTTCTGATGTTTGAACATCGTGAACATTAACTGACGCTCTTGGTTTGTATCTGCAGGATTTTCAAGGGCTCAGCTGATTAGAGAACTGCATGTGTCTGGGTGTTCCTAATAAAGTGGCCAGTGAGCATACATTTACTCGATGATACAGTGAGCTTAATGTGTATTTGTTTTCCCATGTCAAAATAATTACATTTATTTATTTATTTATTTATTTATTTATTTATTAAAGAATGACAACTTTTTTATCTGTTTATACAGTGGCTTGCAAAAGTATTCATCCCCCTTGGTGTTTGTCCTGTTTTGTTGCATTACAAGCTGGAATTAAAATGGATTTTTGGAGGGTTAGCACCATTTCATTTACACAACATGCCGACCACTTTAAAGCTGCAAATTGTTGTTTTATTGTGACACAAATAATAATTAATATGAAAAAACAGAAATCTGGAGTGTGCATAGGTATCCCTCCCCCCACACACACACAAAAAAAAAAAAATCAATACTTTGTAGAGCCACCTTCTCCTGCAATTCCAGCTGCAAGTCTCTTGGGGTGTGTCTCTATTAGCTTCGCACATCTAGCCACTGGGATTTTTGCCCATTCCTCAAGGCAAAACTGCTCCAACTCCAAGTTAGATGGGTTGCGTTGGTGTACAGCAATCTTCAAGTTATGCCACAGATTCTCAATTGGATTGAGGTCTGGGCTTTGATTAGGCCATTCCAAGACATTTAAATGTTTCTCTTTAAACCACTCCAGTGTAGCTTTAGCAGTATGTTTAGGGTCATTGTCCTGCTGGACCGTGAACCTTCGTCCCAGTCTCAAACCTCTGGCTGAGTCAAACAGGTTTTCCTCCAGAATTGCCCTGCATTTACTGCCATCCATCTTTCCTTCAGTCCTGACCAGCTTTCCTGTCCCTGCAGATGAAAAACATCCCCACAGCATGATGCTGCCACCACCATGCTTTGCTTTAGGAATGGTGTTCTCTGGGTGTTGGGTTTGTGCTGCACATGACATTTCCTATGATGGTCAAAAAGATCAGTTTTAGCCTCATCTGACCAGAGAATCTTCTTCCATGTGTTTGGGGAGTCTGCCACATGCTGTTGGGGAAACTACAAATGTTTTTTTCTTAAGCACTGGCTTTTTCTGGCCACTCTTGCATAAAGCCCCGCTCTGTGGGGTGTACAGCTTAAAGTGGTCCTATGGACAGATACTCCCATCTCCACTGTGGATCTTTGCAGCTCCTTCAGTGTTATCTTTGGTGTCTTTGTTGTTTCTCTGATTAATGCTTTCCTTGCCTTGTCTGTGAGTTTTGGTGGGCGGGGCCTTCTCTTGTCAGGTTTGTAGTGGTGCCATATTCTTTTCACTTTGCTATAATGGATTTAATGGTGCTCCGTGGGATATTCAAAGTGTGGGATATTTTTTATAAACCAACCCTGATCTATACTTCTCCACAACTTTGTCTCTGACCTGTTTGGAGGCTCCTTGGTTTTCATGTTTCTTGCTTAGTAGTGTAGCAGAGTCAGGGTCCTTCCAGAACAGGTTGATTTATACAGATATTATGTGACAGATCATGTGACACTCTGATTGCACACAGGTGGAGCTTAATAAATTAATTATGTGACTTATGAAGTAATTGGTTGGACCAGCTCTTATTTAGGGGTTTCATACAAAAGGGGGTGAATACTTATGCACACTCCAGATTTCTGTTTTTTTTTTTTCATTTTATTGTATGTCACAATTTTTTTTTAAAGTGCACCTTTAAAGTGGTTGATATGTTGTGTAAATCAAATGGTGCTAACCCCCAAAAAATCAATTTTAATTCCAGCTTGTAATGCAACAAAACAGGATAAACACCAAGGGGAATGAATACTTTTGCAAGCCACTTTAGTTTTATTTAATGTGGTGCTGCATCCATGAAGCAGGTTCTCACTGAAGTTCTAGCAGCGATAAACAGACGTTCCATCACCTCTCTTTATTCTCGCTTTTGAAGTTAATTAAGCAAAATAGCACAGTTTTATTTTACAGCATGTTTCATGTAAACTCTTCTGTCCTGAAGATGTTGTAAAACTTAAAGCTCCAGCTTCACCTCTGGGTGTTACACAGCGCTGACACTGGAGACTCCTTCCAGAAACATCCATTAGAGCATCCATTCTTCATCAGGAGCAGTGCCATGAATGACATGTGAAAAGCGCACATGCTCCATCCAAACCAAACTACTGTTCCATTTTTCGTGCTTGTTTCACAGGAATATGTCAAACTCGGACATTTTATTGTTAATTTATACTAATTTATGGTTGCAAAAGCAGTGAAAATGATCTAATTATCCTTAACATATGGACACGTCAATGATGAAGGAAACGCAAAATAAAACAAACCCATGTGTAAACGCACTACAATAACAAATAAAATAAATAAATACTCTTCCACCAAATCGAGCGGCTCTCCAGAGCTCTCCTGCTGAACGAAATCCCAGCCCAAATATTTCTTGCCGTTTCACGAGTCTCCATTAATCTCGTTCTAAGCTCAGGCTTCATGGCAGATGCTGAAAGAGGATAATGCAACAGAGAGCAAGTTCAGCTCTGGGGAGAAGGAAAACAACAAAAAGAGGAGAAATTATGAGCCTTTAGTTGGTCTAACTTGTAGTTTTGGGTTTGATAACCCCAGAAAAATAAAAATAATGAGTGTGACATTAAAGTGCAGGTTGATGTTGATGATGTTTGCTTGAAGTTGAAGATATTTGCATTTATATCTGTTTAACTGTATTTGAGTAAAGAGGACAGTAACTGAGCAGAAACGAGCACTGATTAGGATATAAACAATCTGCATCTCATTCATTAAAACTGTGAATTTTTTTTTCAATGTTGCTTTTGGGCGGCTTGGTGGTGTAGTGGTTAGTGCTGTCGCCTCACAGCAAGAAGGTCCGGGTTCGAGCCCCGTGGCCGGCGAGGGCCTTTCTGTGCGGAGTTTGCATGTTCTCCCCGTGTCCACGTGGGTTTCCTCCGGGTGCTCCGGTTTCCCCCACAGTCCAAAGACATGCAGGTTAGGTTAACTGGTGACTCTAAATTGAGCGTAGGTGTGAATGTGAGTGTGAATGGTTGTCTGTGTCTATGTGTCAGCCCTGTGATGACCTGGCGACTTGTCCAGGGTGAACCCCGCCTTTCGCCCGTAGTCAGCTGGGATAGGCTCCAGCTTGCCTGCGACCCTGTAGAACAGGATAAAGCAGCTACAGATAATGAGATTTTATATATCTCATCTCATCTCATTATCTCTCGCCGCTTTATCCTGTTCTACAGGGTCTCAGGCGAGCTGGAGCCTATCCCAGCTGACTACGGGCGAAAGGCGGGGTTCACCCTGGACAAGTCGCCAGATCATCACAGGGCTGACACATAGACACAGACAACCATTCACACTCACATTCACACCTATGCTCAATTTAGAGTCACCAGTTAACCTAACCTGCATGTCTTTGGACTGTGGGGGAAACCGGAGCACCCGGAGGAAACCCACGCGGACAACATGCAAACTCCACACAGAAAGGCCCTCGCCGGCCACGGGGCTCGAACCCGGACCTTCTTGCTGTGAGGCGACAGCGCTAACCACTACACCATCGTGCCGCCCCGATTTTATATATATATATATATATATATATCACATCACACACACATTATCTCTAGCCACTTTATCCTTCTACAGGGTCGCAGGCAAGCTGGAGCCTATCCCAGCTGACTACGGGCGAAAGGCGGGGTTCACCCTGGACAAGTCGCCAGGTCATCACAGGGCTGACACATAGACACAGACAACCATTCACACTCACACCTACGCTCAATTTAGAGTCACCAGTTAACCTAACCTGCATGTCTTTGGACTGTGGGGGAAACCGGAGCACCCGGAGGAAACCCACGCGGACACGGGGAGAACATGCAAACTCCGCACAGAAAGGCCCTCGCCGGCCCCGGGGCTCGAACCCAGGACCTTCTTGCTGTGAGGCGACAGCGCTAACCACTACACCACCGTGCCGCCCATATATATATATATATATATATATATATATATATGGAGAGGTTTCGCTCACAGAGTTTTATATATATTTGTGAAAGCCAGATGAACGTCATGTCTGAATGAAGTATACCGAGGCTTCCTCCTTTTATGGGGTGCCATTTCTTATGTCCTAACTGAATGGCTAGTCTTATGTTTTAGTTTATAGATTTTTGACTGGGTGAAATCTCATTGATGATCCATGCCTTAAAGGTTAGATATAAGACTGTGTAGTGTTTCCGGGTCAGATGAGGTTCCAAGGAGAACTCCACTTGAAGAATCTAGAACCCTGTCGGAAACCTATAAAGCTTTAACTACAGCCCTACAACGGCTTTTAGCTGACTTTATACACAATGCTAAATGCTCCCCATTGCTAAAGTGCAAAATGATGGCCAATTGGTTATAAATGAGCTTCAGTGCAAAAGTTTGTGCTCCCAAATTTATATTACATTCATAAATGGAGGCAGAATTTTTCAAGTCTCTGTAATGTGCACAATTTGATCCTTTTTGTTACTTTTGGTGTACGTAAGTTAAATATCCTGGTTTGCAGATGAAAACTTTTTTACACTGAGGTGAAAGGGAACATTGTGTGTATATAATTTTTGGTCCCCCAAAATTATTTTTCTTTATAAGAAATGATTCATGAGGTGATTGAGTTTATACGGAGCCGCTGCAGTCGTCTGCACAGAAAAGTCAATCAGTGAAACTCGGCCTCTCGTGTTTAATAAAGCCTTAAAGAGATGAAATCTCCCTCAAATATATTCTCTCCTCTCTGACACTGTGATTATGTGCAGCCATTGTGCTTTATGATTGGAATAAAAACGTTCGCTGGAGCAAAAAGTACAACAATGACCGGTGAAGCCAATTACCGCCGCCTGGCTCCAGGTTTTTGTTCCCGTAATTTATTGTGTGAGTGTTCGGTGCACATGTCTAAACCACAAAACCTTTACATAGAAAAATTATAAAACACAATGCTTTTTGTTTGCTCCTCAGTCGTTTCCCACCACATCTGGTGTTTTTTTGTTTGTTTTTAAAAGCTAGTATGAAATAAAATGATAACGTAGCCCCATGCTGATGGATGCAGTTGTAAGTGTATTTAAGGCTAAGAGCTTAATTACATCCTGTTCAAGAGTCACATTAAGTTCACCTGACTGCTACAAAGGGTCCATACAGGAAGCCAAGGAGGAATTACAGTAAAAGCTTCCAATCCGGTGGGGCGGGGCAGGGGCGGGTTGTAAATACCTTCATTTATCCTCACAGTGAAGAGGAAGGGAACAGACACAGAGATGGAGAGGGTGACCTTCACCTCCTGAACTTTCAGTCGTAATTATAAATCCCTCTTCATGCCGGTGTGTCACGCAACATCACGACATTCAGAATTAACTGAATGGCGGTGGTTTTGTTTGTTTCCAAAGGGTGGAGTTTAAGATCAATTTAAAATGTAAAGAAAATTGATCAGCTAATATTTTACATCAGAGGTCATCAAACTACGGCCCGCAGGCCGACTACGGACCGCCACCCCCCTTTGACCGGCCCCCCAGCCCCTCTGCCCCCCACCACTTGAACCGGCCCTATGAGGCAATCCCCAAAAGTGGTCATGGCCTATTTTTTAAATTGCTTTTTGGCAAATAATAACGTCTGTATCTTGTATTTTGTTGATTTTATCAATTAAAATTGATATTTAGTTATAAAATGAACTATTCATATTTTCCGAATTTTCGTCATATGCTCGCAATCAAGCAGTGACAGGCAACGCACGCGCAGAGAACTGTCAGTGTTCAGGACAGCAAAATGGCTAGCGGTAAGCGAAAAGCTGACAGAGAGTGCAGAGTTTTTAAAGAACAGTGGACCACCGATTATTTTTTCGTTCAGTGTAAGGACCGTGCAGTTTGTCTTGTATGTAAAGAAAGTGTGTCGGTTTTCAAAGAATATAATCTGCATCGTCACTACGAAACCCGCCACAAAGAGTATGCTAGTTTGCGAGGGCAAACAAAAGAAGACAGGATTCGGAGGATGAAATGCGGACTGGCTGCACAACAGAATGTATTCCTTCACCAAACCCAGATTAACCAGGCTGCTGTCCAAGCTCGCTATAAGGTAGCTCACCTACTAGCTACCCATGGAAAGCCATTTACTGATGGGGACTTTGTTAAAGTATGCATGCTTGCTGTGGCCGAGGAGGTGTGTCCCGACAAGAACGCTCAACGCGGTGAGTCTCTCCGCACCTACTATGACCAGGCGAACCGAAGATTTGGGGGACAACGTGTATGACCAGCTGAATGAGAAAGCGTCAGAATTCGAGTTTTTTGCTTTGGCTGTGGATGAGAGCAATGACGTGCAGGACACAGCACAACTGCTGTGATCTACTGATCTATTGCTCATATTATTATAATTTCACTGTTTTTTTAAATGTATTTATTTTATAGGCCTGTTTATTTGACCTTTATTAAGTGCTGCACACAATTATTATTAATATTATTAATAATATCAACAGGCCTACCTACAATTTATAATTTTCCACTCACCTTTGCCAGTGTCAATCACCTCAACTAGGCAGATGTTTCTTACCTTGACAGCTTTGATGTTATTTTTATTAGAAAATAAATAAATGGAATATCTGTGGTATTTCAAATTAAAACAAAGTGTGAAGACTCGATTACTACTTTTGCAAACCACTAGTAAAGATAAACAAATATGTGCCAGGAATCAAGTGTGGATATAGTAGTGTGGATATAGTAGTGGGGATATAGTAGTGAGGATATAGTAGTGGGGGTATAGTAGTGTGGATATAGTAGTGTTGATATAGTAGTGTGGATATAGTATTGGGGATATAGTAGTGGGGATATAGTAGTGTGGATATAGTAGTGTTGATATAGTAGTGTGGATATAGTAGTGGGGATATAGTAGTGAGGATATAGTAGTGGGGATATAGTAGTGGGGATATAGTAGTGGGGATATAATAGTGGGGATATAGTAGTGTGGATATAGTAGTGTTGATATAGTAGTGTGGATATAGTATTGGGGATATAGTAGTGGGGATATAGTAGTGTGGATATAGTAGTGGGGATATAGTAGTGGGGATATAGTAGTGGGGATATAGTACTGTGGATATAGTAGTGGGGATATAGTAGTGTGGATATAGCAGTGTTGATATAGTAATGGGGATATAGTTGTGGGGATGTAGTGGGGATATAGTAGTGCTGATATAGTAGTGGGGATATAGTAGTGTGGATATAGTAGTGGGGATATAGTAGTGTGGATATAGTAGTGTTGATAGAGTAGTGGGGATATAGTAGTGGGGATATAGTAGTGGGGGATATAGTAGTGGGGGATATAGTAGTGGGGATATAGTAGTGGGGATATAGTAGTGTTGATATAGTAGTGTTGATAGAGTCGTGGGGATATAGTAGTGTGGATATAGTAGTGGGGATATAGTAGTGTTGATATAGTAGTGGGGATATAGTAGTGTTGATATAGTAGTGGGGATATAGTAGTGGGGATATAGTAGTGGGGATATAGTAGTGTTGATATAGTAGTGGGGATATAGTAGTGTGGATATAGTAGTGGGGATATAGTAGTGTTGATATAGTAGTGGGGATATAGTAGTGGGGATATAGTAGTGGGGATATAGTAGTGTGGATATAGTAGTGGGGATATAGTAGTGGGGATATAGTAGTGGGGATATAGTAGTGTTGATATAGTAGTGGGGATATAGTAGTGTTGATATAGTAGTGGGGATATAGTAGTGGGGATATAGTAGTGTGGATATAGTAGTGTTGATATAGTAGTGTGGATATAGTAGTGGGGATATAGTAGTGTTGATATAGTAGTGTGGATATAGTAGTGTTGATATAGTAGTGTGGATATAGTAGTGGGGATATAGTAGTGTTGATATAGTAGTGGGGATATAGTAGTGTTGATATAGTAGTGGGGATATAGTAGTGGGGATATAGTAGTGTTGATATAGTAGTGTGGATATAGTAGTGGGGATATAGTAGTGTGGATATAGTAGTGTTGATAGAGTAGTGGGGATATAGTAGTGGGGATATAGTAGTGGGGGATATAGTAGTGGGGGATATAGTAGTGGGGATATAGTAGTGTTGATATAGTAGTGGGGATATAGTAGTGGGGATATAGTAGTGTTGATATAGTAGTGGGGATATAGTAGTGTGGATATAGTAGTGGGGATATAGTAGTGTGGATATAGTAGTGTTGATAGAGTAGTGGTGATATAGTAGTGGGGATATAGTAGTGGGGGATATAGTAGTGGGGGATATAGTAGTGGGGATATAGTAGTGGGGATATAGTAGTGTTGATATAGTAGTGTTGATAGAGTCGTGGGGATATAGTAGTGTGGATATCGTAGTGTGGATATAGTAGTGGGGATATAGTAGTGTTGATATAGTAGTGGGGATATAGTAGTGTTGATATAGTAGTGTTGATATAGTAGTGGGGATATAGTAGTGGGGATATAGTAGTGGGGATATAGTAGTGTTGATATAGTAGTGGGGATATAGTAGTGTGGATATAGTAGTGGGGATATAGTAGTGTTGATATAGTAGTGGGGATATAGTAGTGGGGATATAGTAGTGGGGATATAGTAGTGTTGATATAGTAGTGGGGATATAGTAGTGGGGATATAGTAGTGGGGATATAGTAGTGTGGATATAGTAGTGTTGATATAGTAGTGGGGATATAGTAGTGGGGATATAGTAGTGGGGATATAGTAGTGTTGATATAGTAGTGTTGATAGAGTCGTGGGGATATAGTAGTGTGGATATCGTAGTGTGGATATAGTAGTGGGGATATAGTAGTGTTGATATAGTAGTGGGGATATAGTAGTGTTGATATAGTAGTGTTGATATAGTAGTGGGGATATAGTAGTGGGGATATAGTAGTGGGGATATAGTAGTGTTGATATAGTAGTGGGGATATAGTAGTGGGGATATAGTAGTGTTGATATAGTAGTGGGGATATAGTAGTGTGGATATAGTAGTGGGGATATAGTAGTGTGGATATAGTAGTGTTGATATAGTAGTGTGGATATAGTAGTGTGGATATAGTAGTGGGGATATAGTAGTGTGGATATAGTAGTGTGGATATAGTAGTGGGGATATAGTAGTGTTGATATAGTAGTGGGGATATAGTAGTGTGGATATAGTAGTGTGGATATAGTAGTGTTGATATAGTAGTGGGGATATAGTCAGGGCCGCTGACAGCTTTGGCTGGGCCCGGGACAAAATGCTCTGAATGGGCCCCCCCGGGCCAACCCACACACACACACACACACACCTCTCTTATCCCAGTCTCTACTCACTCCAACCCTTAAATAACAGGTATTCAAAAACCATTCAACCAGTCAACAACCATTTCATTTTAGCATTTCAACATTTTTACAGTTTTAACATTTTAACATTTCCTTAGTCTGCAACTATTCAGGTGCGAAATGCAATGCGCCGGACTTTTGTTGTGGCAAAGTCGTCAATAAGGTCATTTAAGTCCAGCTTTTTCACAAGTTCGTGCTCTATAGACAGCATTGCCAGCCCATTGAACCTCTCCTGTGACATGTTTGAGTGCAGGTAGTTTTTTATAAGCTTCATTTTACTAAAGGCCCGCTCACCTCCAGCCACAGTCACAGTCAGATATATGAAACACAATGTTATTAAGCCATTGTGGTTATGAAATGATTCAATGTACTGTGCGTTTGATATGGTGTTCAGTGTGACTTGCTCTCCCCTCGTTTGTAACATGAATCGCATGCCACGCGTGCCTTGGTTGGGGTTACTTTATGGGGCTGGAAAAACTTGGCTGTGTCTTACCTGGCTCAGCTGCCCCACTGCCTTTACTAGTACCTGCTGCATCATCCAAATCTTTTTTAAAATATTTATGCAGTGAGCCCCTGAGTCTCTTGGTTTCTTCCTCTCTTTTTCTCTTTTCTTTTCTGTGCTCCTGACTTGTGCATGTTGGCAAATGGCACGCACGCTGATTGTCGAAGTGCTATGATCGAACTATTTTTTCCCCTTAATCAAAGAGTCAGACCAAACCATTTTTGCATTATGGGTGGTAGGGGGTTCTTGACGCCTTTTTCAAAGACAATAAAGGCAAAATATCTAGAAATCATTTATTGAATGCAAATATAGCACATTTCACCCCCAAATCAACACATTTTGAAATGAAATAAAATAATTTAATCGCAAATTCATGAGAGCCCAGTTCTTGGCCCCCCCCATTCCTGGGCCCGGGACAACATACCCGTTTGTCCCCCCCCTGTCGGCGGGCCTGGATATAGTAGTGAAGATATAGTAGTGGGGATATAGTAGTGGGGATATAGTAGTGGGGATATAGTAGTGAGGATATAGTAGTGGGGATATAGTAGTGAGGATATAGTAGTGGGGATATAGTAGTGGGGATATAGTAGTGTGCATATAGTAGTGGGGATATAGTAGTGGGGATATAGTAGTGAGGATATAGTAGTGTTGATATAGTAGCGGGGATATAGTAGTGTTGATATAGTAGTGGGGATATAGTAGTGCTGATATAGTAGTGGGGATATAGTAGTGTTGATATAGTAGTGGGGATATAGTAGTGTTGATATAGTAGTGGGGATATAGTAGTGCTGATATAGTAGTGCTGATATAGTAGTGTTGATATAGTAGTGGGGATATAGTAGTGTTGATATAGTAGTGGGGATATAGTAGTGAGGATATAGTAGTGTTGATATAGTAGTGGGGATATAGTAGTGTTGATATAGTAGTGGGGATATAGTAGTGCTGATATAGTAGTGCTGATATAGTAGTGCTGATATAGTAGTGTTGATATAGTAGTGTGGATATAGTAGTGTTGATATAGTAGTGGGGATATAGTAGTGCTGATATAGTAGTGCTGATATAGTAGTGTTGATATAGTAGTGGGGATATAGTAGTGTTGATATAGTAGTGGGGATATAGTAGTGAGGATATAGTAGTGTTGATATAGTAGTGGGGATATAGTAGTGTTGATATAGTAGTGGGGATATAGTAGTGCTGATATAGTAGTGCTGATATAGTAGTGTTGATATAGTAGTGTGGATATAGTAGTGTTGATATAGTAGTGGGGATATAGTAGTGAGGATATAGTAGTGTTGATATAGTAGTGGGGATATAGTAGTGTTGATATAGTAGTGGGGATATAGTAGTGCTGATATAGTAGTGCTGATATAGTAGTGTTGATATAGTAGTGGGGATATAGTAGTGTTGATATAGTAGTGGGGATATAGTAGTGGGGATATAGTAGTGTGCATATAGTAGTGTTGATATAGTAGTGTGGATATAGTAGTGTTGATATAGTAGTGGGGATATAGTAGTGCTGATATAGTAGTGGGGATATAGTAGTGTTGATATAGTAGTGGGGATATAGTAGTGGGGATATAGTAGTGGGTTATATAGTAGTGGGGATATAGTAGTGGGGATATAGTAGTGGGGATATAGTAGTGGGGATATAGTAGTGGGGATATAGTAGTGAGGATATAGTAGTGGGGATATATAGTAGTGGAGATATAGTAGTGGGGATATAGTAGTGAGGATATAGTAGTGGGGATATACAGTGGTGCTTGAAAGTTTGTGAACCCTTTAGAATTTTCTATATTTCTGCATAAATATGACCTAAAACATCATCAGATTTTCACGCAAGTCCTAAAAGTAGATAAAGAGAACCCAGTTAAACAAATGTGACAAAAATATTATACTTGGTCATTTATTTATTGAAGAAAATGATCCAATATTACATATCTGTGAGTGGCAAAAGTATGTGAACCTCTAGGATTAGCAGTTAATTTTAAGGTGAAATTAGAGTCAGGTGTTTTCAATCAATGGGATGACAATCAGGTGTGAGTGGGCACCCTGTTTTATTTAAAGAACAGAGATCTATCAAAGTCTGATCTTCACAACACATGTTTGTGGAAGTGTATCATGGCACGAACAAAGGAGATTTCTGAGGACCTCAGAAAAAGTGTTGTTGATGCTCATCAGGCTGGAAAAGGTTACAAAACCATCTCTAAAGAGTTTGGACTCCACCAATCCACAGTCAGACAGATTGTGTACAAATGGAGAAAATTCAAGACCATTGTTACCCGCCTCAGGAGTGGTCGACCAACAAAGATCACTCCAAGAGCAAGGCGTGTAATAGTCGGCGAGGTCACAAAGGACCCCGGGGTAACTTCTAAGCAACTGAAGGCCTCTCTCACATTGGCTAATGTTAATGTTCATGAGTCCACCATCAGGAGAACACTGAACAACAATGGTGTGCATGGCAGGGTTGCAAGGAGAAAGCCACTGCTCTCCAAAAAGAACATTGCTGCTCGTCTGCAGTTTGCTAAAGATCATGTGGACAAGCCAGAAGGCTATTGGAAAAATGTTTTGTGGATGGATGAGACCAAAATAGAACTTTTTGGTTTAAATGAGAAATGTTATGTTTGGAGAAAGGAAAACACTGCATTCCAGCATAAGAACCTTATCCCATCTGTGAAACATGGTGGTGGTAGTATCATGGTTTGGGCCTGTTTTGCTGCATCTGGGCCAGGACGGCTTGCCATCATTGATGGAACAATGAATTCTGAATTATACCAGCGAATTCTAAAGGAAAATGTCAGGACATCTGTCCATGAACTGAATCTCAAGAGAAGGTGGGTCATGCAGCAAGACAACGACCCTAAACACACAAGTCGTTCTACCAAAAAATGGTTAAAGAAGAATAAAGTTAATGTTTTGGAATGGCCAAGTCAAAGTCCTGACCTTAATCCAATCGAAATGTTGTGGAAGGACCTGAAGTGAGCAGTTCATGTGAGTAAACCCACCACCATCCCAGAGTTGAAGCTGTTCTGTACGGAGGAACAGGCTAAAATTCCTCCAAGCCGGTGTGCAGGACTGATCAACAGTTACTGGAAATGTTTAGTTGCAGTTATTGGTGCACAAGGGGGTCACACCAGATACTGAAAGCAAAGGTTCACATACTTTTGCCACTCACAGATATGTAATATTGGATCATTTTCCTCAATAAATAAATGACCAAGTATAATATTTTTTTTACCTCATTTGTTGAACTGGATTATCTTTATCTACTTTTAGGACTTGTGTGAAAATCTAATGATGTTTTAGGTCATATTTATGCAGAAATATAGAAAATTCTAAAGGGTTCACAAACTTTCAAGCACCACTGTAGTAGTGGGGATAAAGTAGTGGGGATATAGTAGTGGGGATATAGTAGTGGGGATATAGTAGTGCTGATATAGTAGTGCTGATATAGTAGTGCTGATATAGTAGTGGGGATATATAGTAGTGGGGATATAGTAGTGGGGATATATAGTAGTGGGGATATAGTAGTGGGGATATAGTAGTGGGGATAGAGTAGTGAGGATAGAGTAGTGGGGATATAGTAGTGGGGATATAGTAGTGGGGATAGAGTAGTGAGGAGATCGTAGTGGGGATATAGTAGTGTGGATATAGTAGTGAGGATATAGTAGTGGGGATAAAGTAGTGGGGATATAGTAGTGGGGATTATAGTAGTGTTGATATATTAGTGGGGATATAGTAGTGTGGATATAGTAGTGGGGATATAGTAGTGGGGATATAGTAGTGGGGATATAGTAGTGGGGATATAGTAATGTGGATATAGTAGTGGGGATATATAGTAGTGGGGATATAGTAATGGGGATATAGTAGTGAGGATATAGTAGTGGGGATATAGTAGTGGGGATATAGTAGTGGGGATATAGTAGTGTTGATATAGTAGTGGGGATATAGTAGTGGGGATATAGTAGTGGGGATATATAGTAGTGGGGATATAGTAGTGGGGATATAGTAGTGGGGATAGAGTAGTGAGGATATCGTAGTGGGGATATAGTAGTGTGGATATAGTAGTGTGGATATAGTAGTGGGGATAAAGTAGTGGGGATATAGTAGTGGGGATTATAGTAGTGTTGATATAGTAGTGGGGATATAGTAGTGCTGATATAGTAGTGGGGATATAGTAGTGGGGATATAGTAGTGTGGATGGCTGTGCCAGGCTAGTAATCTCTACTACACAATGAGGCCTGCTGGTGGTCATATTTGTCTGGGTCATACAATTCTATGTTATATAGCTGACCCGACCCCGGCCCCCCATCACAGTCAGGAACGACAGTGTGGCCCCCAGAGTAAAAAGTTTGGTGACCCCTGGTTTACATAAAGCTGGCATTTTTATAGAGGAAACTGTCAAGTGTACTGCATCGTAGAAAAATTGTCATTTTTAAAAATAAATAAATGAATAAATTTAAAAAAAAATCTTTTGCAATGAATCTTCCATGTCAGAAGAACATTCTTTTTTTTTTAATTTTGCATTGTTTATTGGTGTGAAAAAAAGGTGTAAAAAAAATCTAAAAGATTCAGATGTAATTTATGTCCCACTTTTAAAATTTATTTGATTCACCTTTTTTTGTAAATCTGAAAAAAAATATCTCTGTGATGCATTTAATTTCAGGATGATAGACCTGTATTTGGGTGTCTGTGAGATTAATATGAAAAGAAATGGGTACAATTATTTTCAAGTGAATTTAAAGGATTTACAAAGATTTCATTTTATTTAAAAGTTAAATTAGAAATTAAATTTGATATTAATAATAATTAAATAATAATCATTCAATAAAATGTACTGCCTCTGTTCATCTTGTGAAATCTGCTGCACAAAATATTGTTTGCTGTTTTGGTTTTTGTATATTATTAAATTATGTAATAATCATCTAACATGTCAAAATATTTCAGAAATGAACCCAGGACTTTTTTTTTTTCTTTGAGACAGAAATCAGCACAAATGAATAAAATGAAAGGGGAGCTCACTTCATAGGTTACATACTTAGATTTTTTTTTTTATTTAATCTTGAACCGTTTCAAAATGTTTAAATTAATTAACATGAATAATTAATTAAATAAATAATTCTGTCTGGTTATTTTAGCTCAGCTAAATACTTATCTGGTGTGCGGTAACTGTTGCAGCACAGAGAAACGTGTTCCTGTTTATATTTTTAAATTTACTTATTTACTCATAAATCTGTTTTCCATCCAGCATCATTTTAGTTTGTTTTTTATAAACGTGTGTCATATTTCACCTTTTTTATTTTAATTCCTGACTCTTATGGTGCTTCAGCAGGCAGATGGAAACCCGAGTCCAGAGGAACATCCTGTTGCATGTCCCAAAACATCTGTCAGGATTTGTGCCTTATAAAGAGGTCAGAGGTCACCCTGTGATATGTAGATGCACTGGACGCATTAATCAGCCATTGAGTCTTTTTTTTTAACCCAATAGGAGCTTGACGAAGGCTTTCAGGTGGTGAAGTGGAGTTACTTTACTGTTGATTATTTTCCTACAACAAACATCACGTCCTGAAGTGTTTTATTCCTCTCCCACCACAACGATTTGTCAATGATAATAATTTTTTTATTAAAGAATTATTGTATGCATTGTGCATTTTATCAGTTTATAGTTACATAAATGTTCTGTAAAACATG
This sequence comes from Neoarius graeffei, assembly GCF_027579695.1. Classification (NCBI taxonomy): domain Eukaryota; kingdom Metazoa; phylum Chordata; class Actinopteri; order Siluriformes; family Ariidae; genus Neoarius; species Neoarius graeffei. Next base: position 58,316,693 of record NC_083591.1, on the reverse strand, counting down.
TTATTTCCTGTTTTCACGCGTTATAGCAGCGATAAACAGCCTTTCCATCACCAGTGGAATTTTTTTTCTTTTCTTGAAGTTCATAAGACAAAAAAAAAAATGTAGTTTGTCTTATTTTGTTCTGTAGAAACTCGTCTGTCCTGAAGATGTCAGAAAACTTAAAGTTCCAGCTGTAAATCTGACACTGGAGACTCCTTCCATCAGTGTTTTAATGTCTCCTTAAGGAAAGCCTCACCACACGCGGTATGAGTTCCTGTGAATGAGCTGTTACTATAGCAATGATAACGTATTAGAATGAGAGCATTAATATACAAACATTAAACCTGTGGTTTGCAGGTTAACGTGACCCTGTGGTGTGAAAGAAATGATCACTTTCCAGATGATTTCCAGTTGTCGTGTCTGGTACAGATCAACACTGAGCTCTTCTCTCACTGTTTTCTTTGTGTTTTATTCCAGGGTTGTTAACACTAATCCCACCCCTCTCTCCGCTCTTGTTGCTCTGACTGCAGTATAACGATGTTCTGGACGCCAGCTCGCTTTCGGCTGCAGGGGAAACCTCGCACTCAGGGGTTTTTCCCTCTGTAGCTGTAATTGGCAGCATGATTGCCTGCCTGCTCTCACAATATGCACATCGCCTCGTGTGAAAGCCTCCATTGTTGCTCCGTTAAGCCCAAATCTCCGCAATATGACTCGGATCAAAGCTCCATTCACGAACACATCACCCGCTGGCCAGGAACTCGCTTCCTGTCCTGTTTCTCTTCCATAAAACTGTCTCCTCACTGCCAAAGTAAAGGATGGTTTAGGATGTGGTCACCCTGCAGGACTTTCTCTCAGCCCTCAGAATCCAGAAGATGATGGAATTTCTGTGTGAGATGCAGCTAACGTCAACTTCCTGGGTTCAGATCAAAAACCTCCAAGATCAGCACAATCATCCAGAAAATCTGGAAAAATCTGTAAGGGGGTAATTTCACCAAGAAATCTTCCTGGAAGACCGAGCTGCGATCTCAGAGCACGGCTCGGTCGCCGCAGGTCGTACGCAGTCGACGGTTGACTGAGGTTTGGTCACGCCTTGGTCTTCCGTGGTTGCACATGTTCAAGGAATGGTCTCCGTGATAAAGAGATTGTAGCTCGTTTTTTTGACATGTCAAAAAACTGAGCCTCGACCTTAAAGTCGCACAGAGAGCGTCGAAAGAGCGAACAAGGTCAAGGAAAGGATGCATTGGTCGAGAGACAATCGAGGCTAGAATGGGGATGAGCGATGCTCAGTCTTCTCAAGCGAGAACTGATTGCGCGCATGGTTGTGCTGCTCGGCCCGTCCTCGACACTCACTCGACCCGTGCGATCAGGCTTCACTCTTTTGCGATCAAGCCTTGCTCCGTGCAACCTGTCCCAGACCTTCACTAGACCTGTACGCTCCCTATTCTTCCAATGGGCACGATTGGATTCTAAAGAGGATTAAGGTGCGACCTACTTCAACCAATAAAGATCGACCATCGCTTAAGTTGTGACCTATCTTCGCCTAATCCGATTAAGCTACGCCTACTGAACGTCATATAAATAGGGCACAATAGCATGATGCAGAGTGATTGGGTCCATGTTGTCCCTTCGGAGGCTGGTCAAAAACTGTTGGTCGGCCACCGATCGCCGGGCCTTTTTAAACGGTCACAGTGGGTCGCACGCAAATCCGGGCGACCGTGACAAATTTGCGCGTAGCTCAGGCGAGAATCTGTCTAGAAAAGATCGAGAATTGAGCGTACAGAGCGAGGCTAGAGCATTTATATCGCAGGCTAAATCGTATTGATCGAGGGTACGTTGCAACTCATACGTAGCTAAATCAGCCAAGATTGAGCCTTGATCGGCCCAGGGCGCACACTTGTGAGGATAGATCGGCGAGAGATCGACGCTGTGTCGCAGATTGGTCGAACAGAACGAGCCTTGGTCGTGTTAAGATCGCATCAGATCGAGTGGATAGACGCAAGTAGAGCGTATGTAAAGCGTCTACAGAGCGTATAGGACGCAGGTAGAACGTACACATCGAAGGTCGAACGAGATAACATCGAACATAGAGCATACACAGAAAATAATGGGTTTAGGTCACACGGATTTTGCCCGCGACTACGGGAAAACATAACTGCGATCATAGTCGCCCGTGGTCGCGTGAGATTTTTCCAGATCGTACTCTGTGAAATGAGGGGCTAACATTAACACAAGTCATAATGATCATTCTGATACTAACCCTGAATTAAATACTAATTTAACCCTGGATCACACGTGAATTTAATGCTGATTTAAGTTGGACTTAGCCTGAAAAATACATTCATTAAAGCAAGACGTCCTTTCAATTTCATGAAATCGGTGAAATTTAGTTGCGTCTGAAATGTGGTGATTGTGATATCTGTTTATTTCTGTAATATCTCACAAAATATCAGGCCATTCTGTGGCTGGGAAGTTATTTAATTTGAGGGGATTAAAGGAAATAATGTGCATGAAATCACTCGCTTGGCGCAGTCAAGCAGACAGAGGAAGTCCGTGTGCGCATGCGCAGGTTTACCTTCTTCTTCTTCTTTTGGGTTTTACGGCAGCTGGCATCCACAGTGTTGCATTACTGCCATCTACAGGTTTCCCTTTGAGCGTGCACTGACAGTTCCATCATTCTGTCGCTAAACGAACAGCTGATCACACCGAGGTGCTCGCTGAGCGCCCATATTTATTAGTTTGGTCCTGCGTTTCCTTTCCTTCGTATAGAACATAACGTCTTTTCTTCTTGCTTTCCGTTACTGTAGTCGCTCTTTCACGTTTCATTCGCACACTCACGTCCTCCATTTTTCTCTCCTGTTTCAAATTTGTATCCCACAATGCCTTGCGTGAACGGGGAAAGCCCACCATTAAAAAAAAAAAAAATCATAAAAAAATTGGAAGTCTGTGATTCAAATTCAGTAGCTTTCGGTCACTAAACAAAAATAATTGGGTGTCCGTGAAAATTATTTTTATGACCTACACTTGGAAGATCTGAAAGGCAGTACAGCTTTAAATCTGAACAGTAAATTTAGCCTGGATTCACCTGGATTCCAATTTATAAGTTTTGTTACTTTCAACTTAAATTACTATGAATAATATTTCTGTAAACACAAAATTATTAACACAATGAGTTTTATTTTAATCCTGCATTTAACACTGATTTACATCTGTTACTTATGTATATAATAATTAAAGCTGTATATTTACAGTTCTGGGCAACACATTTGCATTATCTATCTGTTTTCAGATTCATTTTTGTTTATTTCACCTCCCAAATATCAGTTACTTCTTATAACAAAATATAATGTTAATAATGAAAAAATTACATTAAATAAATGTAACCTCAGTATCAGGGATCAGTAAGACCAGTCCTGATCTTACTTTAAACACTAAAAACTTGTAGAAAGCATCTGATTCTTTTTGAAGTCCGTGTAAACAGATTTGTTCCTGTTCACTTCCTGCCCAAATTATTCTCCTGAACAACAGTTTTAAAGCTCTTATATTTATTTTTTTCTCATCTCATCTCATCTCATCATCTGTAGCCACTTTATCCTGTTCTACAGGGTCGCAGGCGAGCTGGATCCTATCCCAGCTGACTACGGGCGAAAGGCGGGGTTCACCCTGGACAAGTCGCCAGGTCATCACAGGGCTGACACATAGACACAGACAACCATTCACACTCACATTCACACCTACGCTCAATTTAGAGTCACCAGTTAACCTAACCTGCATGTCTTTGGACTGTGGGGGAAACCGGAGCACCCGGAGGAAACCCACGCGGACACGGGGAGAACATGCAAACTCCGCACAGAAAGGCCCTCGCCGGCCCTGGGGCTCGAACCCGGACCTTCTTGCTGTGAGGCGACAGCGCTAACCACTACACCACCGTGCCGCCCACATGACGTGTGTGTGTTGGGGGGGGGAGTGCTTTGTTACCTGAGAAAAGTTCATCGTTGCAGCAAATTTGCCTGACAAATTAACAGATTGTTTGTCCTGAGGTCGTTTTGATAAAGAGTTGTCAAATTGGGTTCATGGGCTGTGTGAAAAGAAAAAAAGACAAACCAGAAATTTCATGTGCGAGTGTAAGGTTAAGTTTATTGTTGCATGTTAGCAAGTCACAGTTGTAAACAAAGTAAAGATAAAATAATTCAGAGTTAACATTAAAACATGCGTTGTGGATTTTTTTAAAGTCATTTTATGCAGAAAACCTGAGAGCTAAGAATTCTTAGTAAACACTATGTTAGCGTAATACTGTACTAGCTAACCTAGTAGTGAGCTAGCATGATGATTTTAAAAACTATCCTACTGTTAATCAGCTTTCTAGCAAAGGTTTTAATGATAAAATAAGAGTGTAATGTTGGCTAACACTTAAAGTGACACGTCAAAATGAATTATCCTGAAGATAGCGAGCATGTTAGCATTACCAACCTGGCTAGCTACTCTTAGGGAACTGTTGAACACACTAGCATGATTTTACAACCTTGGTTGCTTAGCTAATGCTGATAGTGTGCTAATAAAGAGAATTTTGTATGGCTTGGCTTCGAAAAAACAAAGACTTATGAAGGCGGACGTCCATGTTGGCTGCAGGCGCGCTGATGGCTGACGAGGCCTATCCGGGATAGACAGACTCTGCCACGGTGGCTGCAGTTGAAGGTCTGGGTATGGTCCGGAGCAGTGGACGACGGGTTTTTTTGTCTGCTCCTTTTTTCTTCCAAGTCAGCCCTACGAGTCAGGAGGTCATTTTACAACCTTTGTTGCTTAGCTAATGCTAATAGTATGCTAGAGAATACTCCAGCCAAAAACGAAGATGTGCCCTATCTAGGGCTCTACCGTACGTATATCTGTACACTCCACTTGGCTTGTGTGAATTTATTCCTGAGAACGGAGTCCATATAAACGCTGCATGTCTAATAAAACAGCAAACAAGATTTTCAACACCGGAGATTAGAAATCTGCTGCGTCCGATTTTCTTGTAGCTTTTTATGCAGGAAGTGTCTCGTCTCATCTCTTCAGTGGATATCAAGATCAAGCGTGAAGGGGTTGTTGGGTTTTGGGGGTTTTTTTGGTTGGTTTGGGTTTTTTGCACAAGTTTTATTATTTATTCATGCACTGTTTTCTGAAATCAGAGACAGGTGAGCTGCTTCAAATCCTCCGTGCTGATTCAGCAGATCCAAAATGATGGTGAGATTAAAAATAAGGGGGGGTTGAGAAAAGCATCATCGAGTGACTTTGTGATAAAAATGACTCGGTGTTTATGGCTGGATGTTACAGATGGATAGATGTGTTTTGCCTTAAATGATTGTTACCTTTTCAGAACAATGATGACTGTGGTCAGTGTTGTAGATTTAACCAGGTTGTGTGTGTTCAGTGATCTATAGCCGACGCTGCTGTAAACTCATTTAAAAGTCGGGAAGTGGAAGAATCTTTACGCTGTACGCAATGTGAGCGGCCATGTTGATCTGGAATATCAAGTTCACCTCGAATGAGACACTGATCCTAAATTACAGCTCATTTCTGTGGGCTCTTATTCTGAATTGCTCATTTGTGATCCGATAACAAACATAATTCTCTCCACATTCACTGGATATGAGCAGTCGCACACTCTGATTGGTTGCTCTACTACTAGAATATCAGCTCATATACAGTACTGTGAGTAGAGAAAAACAAAATGGCGGAGTGTGATGTTGAACCAACCGAGAATGAAATAAAAACTACTCAAAAACAAAACCCCCAAAAATACAAAAAAAGCAACAAAATATGGAATGAAAGTATTTGACGGTAAGAATGTCTCATCTCATTCATCTCATTATCTGTAGCCGCTTTATCCTGTTCTACAGGGTCGCAGGCGAGCTGGATCCTATCCCAGCTGACTATGGGTGAAAGGCGGGGTACACCCTGGACAAGTCACCAGGTCATCACAGGGCTGACACATAGACACAGACAACCATTCACACTCACATTCACACCTACGCTCAATTTAGAGTCACCAGTTAACCTAACCTGCATGTCTTTGGACTGTGGGGGAAACCGGAGCACCCGGAGGAAACCCACGCGGACACGGGGAGAACATGCAAACTCCGCACAGAAAGGCCCTCGCCGGCCACGGGGCTCGAACCCAGGACCTTCTTGCTGTGAGGCGACAGCGCTAACCACTACACCACCGTGCCGCCTGGTAAGAACGTATCTTTTTTTAATTTTTCAAGAATTATCATCACATTTTTCACAAATTGCTCTGGTCATTTCTCCAGTTTGTTTACATTCTAAGCAGAAATTATTTTGTCGGACATTTTGTATAAAGTTTTTATTTATCGAATTTGCAAAAAATGCTCCATTTTTCAAAATCCAGTGAATGTGGATAGAATAAAACCATTATTCCCTCAATCTCGGTGCTACGCGCCTCGTTGACTATCGGCTCATGTACGACTTGATTTCATAGAATAATTGTTAAATATTGTAAAATGTGTCTTTCTAATTTCTAGTTTCTCTGTTCAGAAATGACCCCCGTTTTCTTCCTCTCTGCTGCTGGTGTTCAGATTGAGATATATGTCCCGGGGCCTCGGCCTCGATTGAAGCTGGACACGTGGCAGGGTCTCAGGTGTCAGCGTTCGTTTTCCCTGCAGAAGGTCTCCACATCGAGATTAAAGCCATTTATCTGCTTCCTGACTGATCAGAGCCTCGTTTCCGCTGCCGTTTATCCGCCGCCCTCTGTCCCTCCTTCATCCGTCTCCGTTTCTGTGTGTCTGAGAGCGTGATTATTTCAAACTCAAACACGTCAGCCTTCACTCGCAATCCAGCACAGCAAAGCATCACATCACATCACATCACTTCACATCACTTCACATCGCATCCCCTCACACACAGCGCAGTGCATTCATCCACGGATATCAATAAACGAGAAAACACGTGCGACACGTAAAAGCCCAATAAATGTGTGCGCCTCTTGGCCTGCTTTACTTTATTAGTCTCGGCTCGGTGAAGTCCAGGCTCTGAAAATTTGGGAGTTTGTTCCATGATTTATGGCACGCTGATATGAACAGAGAGGGGAAAATCAATCACCTTCAGCATTTTGGAGGAAGAAAATCTGCAAGTAGGAATCTGTAGCTCAGGTTTTGCAAAGTCATGCAGGCAGACATGATGATTCTATAGTTTTCCTTTCTTTTACTTTTTTACCTTGGGTGAACAAATCAATACTGAAACACTGATCCAAATCAATCATGACATTTCAAAATATTGAGTGTGTTATTATTGTTGTTGGTCTCGTTTTTCATAATCAGTGTTTTTAATTGGTGATGTTTCTGCTTCGGTGCTTGTTTTTTCTTCTTTACTCTTTCACTCAAGCTACGAGGTTGCTGTAGGTTACATGTTAATGTGCATATTCAAGCTAGTTAGCTCAACCGGCCGACAGGTGATGAGTTTAATGCCATCATGTGTTGTCCATCCGGCGGCGCCCACATTTCACAAAAAACGCTTCTTCGCTCTCAATTCTTCACTGATTTTTATTCTTTTTGGCAGGAAGGTAGGTCTGCCTGGGATGCATATAGTTTCTACCCAAATTTGCATAATTGCAATTAATAATGAAGATCTGGAGGAATTAATCAATCCCTAATGAGCAGTTTCTACACAAATCACTTCTTCTCCCTCAATTCTTCACCGATTTTGATTCTTTCTGGCATGAAGGTAGGGGAACCTAGGGTGCATAGAACTTCTACCCAGATTTGCTTCATTACAATTATTAATGAAGTTATGGACTAATTAAGCCTTAATGAGCAGTTTAAAAAATTGCTTCTTTTCAGTCAATTCCTCACCGTTTTGGATTCTTTCTGGTAAATAGGTCGGGATTCCTAGGGTGGATATCGCTTCTATATACAGCTTGTATATAGTGTGTATATAGCTTGCAATGTTTTTTGCCCAAGGTGGCCCACTTTAGATCGTTCCTTCTGGACTAGAAGGGGCCGAAGTGAGCTACACCATCACTGACGCTCTCGTTTACTGTTTATCCTCCAGTTTAGCATGATTTCATAAGCGGTTTCATAAAAATAGCAGGAATGAAGGTCTTCACACATACAGTGCGATTTGTTGTTAGTTTTTACTTCTGAAAATATTTTTTTGAACAACTGTCCCATCAAAGACCAATGTCCATGTGCAAAAAAGTGGCATTTATTTTCTTTCACAGCAGGTTCTGATGTAAGCAGTATTGCACGTGCACATTTAGTGAACTGTGCTAAACTGGAGGCTTGTTTGTTTGCTACATTGGGAGACATTTGGAGATCTGGGACACCAGTGGTGTGTCCCAGCGTGTTTTTATTGACTGAATACATTTAAATTGGTACGTTCATGTGCATTTGATATGTGGTGTAAGTGTTGCTATTTATTAATCATCTTCTATAAAAGATTCTATTTATTATTATTGACAGAACACAGTTTGTTCATAATCATGAACCGATCCAGACCTGAGAGACGACTCCGTCACAGAAGGCCCAATTACAGCCCAATGACGATCTGTGTCCAATCTTTTCTTTCTTTTAATGGATCTTTAGCTAACACGGTCTCATTGAGCTGTGTTTTTATAATCAGTGCAGCAGTTTTCTGGTCTTTTTGCTCCTTTGTGTCGGACTCTGATGAGGTCATTCCCTTCAGGACGTGTCTGAATGACCTCTGTGGCTGCTGAAGAGAACGGATTTTCTATAGCCGTATTTTTATATTGAAATATCACCACCTGGAGATTGATTAGAATTTTAGTGACTTACTCATGTGAGTAACCTCTAACCACGGTGATGATCTGTTCTTTCTCCAAATTCTTTTCATCCACTGTTCCCCACAACAGCACGCAGTGGTGATAATCGCTGACTTCTGAGGACATATAAAGAGTTTTATTGATTTCTGTTCCCTCCCTGTCTGTGGCTCTAATTCTCTAAATTACTATCGAATCTGGTGTCTAATGCACAAACACCATCAGGTCCCGAAACCTGAACGCAAAAAACCAAGACCTGTTTATATTTCATTGTTAATTTAAATCCAGTACAAATTCGGTAAAATAATTTTCTGAGCAGTAATCTGTCCTTTCTGTCCCTTTAGAAAACTGTGAGCTCTTGGTGAGGTTCTCCGGATGCTCGCTGAGTCAGGGTCAGGTGTTCACTCTTAATGATACACTGCTGAAGCTGCGACACACTCAGCTACACGACTGCATCGTTATATCACACTCAGCGTACGAGTGGAATAACGAGGGAAAAAGATTTTAAACATTTAAAAACAGTAAAAAAAAAAAAAGGTGAAAATATAAAAACAGACCTGCATCCTGAGATCAATTAAATAAATCATGAAAATAATTTCAATGTTTTTTAAGAAAGAATCATTTGTGTAAAAATTTGAAATTTCAACATATGTAAAGGTCATGTCTGTATGTACCCATGTCTGTCTGTCTCACTGTCTGTCTCTCTAGATCTTTTAATTTATACCTGTCTGCAGTGTATGTGTGTCTCACTGTCTGTCTACAGTATGCACGTGTTCACCTATAGTATCAGTTTCTGTCTGTCTCTTTCATTGTCTCACTCTGTCTGTTTGTCTGCTCTGTGTGTGTGTGTGTGTGTGTGTGTGTGTGTGTGTGTGTGTGTGTGTGTGTGTGTGTGTGTGTGTGTGTGTGTGTTCAGTTGCAGTCAGTTTCTGTATGTGTGTCTCACTCCCTGTCTATCTGCAGTGTGTATTGTTCAGCTGTAGTATCAGTGTCTGTCTGTCTGTCTGTCTGTCTGTCTACAGTGTGTAATGTAGAGATGTTCAGCCATTGTGTCAGCAGTGTAAATATTCAGCATGCTGTGTACAGAACACACTCCTCACACACTCTCCTGCTCTCGGTGTATCTGCAGTGCTGCTGAAATGGTTGCAGGAGAAATTCCTCCTCTGAGTGATTTTCAGGAGAACTCGGGCGTGATTTATGCGAACGCTAGCCTTCGGTTTATTGTGTAAAGTTTGAAGGACGTGTCAGAAGTGAGGGGTAAATCTCTCCGGGTGCAGAGGAGCTCTAATGAGCAAGGTGTTTGTGAATTCTGCTGCTGTACAATGGAGAGAGTTTAAAAAGCTACAACACAAGTCACGCGTCATAAAATTAAAGAGGGTATGAGCACAGATCCTGCTGATTTACACAGGAATGAAAATGAAGTCTGGAAAAACTCTGGGCTCAAACACAGGACATGAGAACGCAATCAGAGAGCAGGTTATTAAAACGATTCGACTGGATGCGAGAGTTTTATCACTGAGAACACATTAGAGAAACTAATCCCGTCTTAATAAGGGCTGATGTAAGTGATTACCTTCATCAGACTTTCCCAAACTCAACGTGACATGACATGAGCTATGAACACATCATTCCTGACATCAGGACTGGCCTCGGTTACACGACTCTGATCAATCGGAGGACGGGTCACGAGACTGACGTCGGGTTCAATTTCCTTCTGTACCTCTTTTTCCTCCTGTGTGTTATCAGTGACTGAAACGTCCAACTCACTGTGTGCATGTGCTTCAGATAGGAACTGAAGAACCGAGATGTGGTTTTTTGATGTTTGGATTTAGAGAGAGAGAGAGAGAGATCTGATGTCTGGCTGATGAGTCACAAGAAGGGGAAAATCAGATTTGACAGAACGTCGAAACAGTTTTTTTGTTGTTCCTGTGGATTTGTGCTTTGTTGCTGAGCAGGTCTGATCTTTCTTGGATGTGTCTTTCAGCAAGACCGACGCAGTCAGTGTGAGGGAAAGCTGGTGTGTGGAATGGAAAAACCGCAGACGTCAGGGTGGGGCGAAAAGTGTAGGAAAAAAGTTAGTCTTTGCAAACGGATCGTCTTTCAGAGTTCAGTTCAGCGAAATCAGCATCGTTCCATGATGAGCAGCTTTACAGCAAACAAGAAAAGAAACTCGGCTCCTGATGAAGTGACAGCACTGACTTTAGTGGTGGAACTGAATCACGTCCTGCTGCACTCTCAGCTTCTCAAAGCCAAATAGACAAATCTAGAACCTTAAAGGGTTCTCTGGTAGTCCTTCTAATGGAACCCTTAAAGATGTAAATCAAGGTGCAGTTTCCCACTTTGGTCCATCTTAAGCCTTGTGACCCTGACCACGCCCCTGACTGGTGTTAGCACCTGTATCGTGCTATTTAGCTTCATTTTCTTTGTTTGTGTTTATAAATCTCTATCCCTGCATTCAACATGTTTTTGAAGATGTTCTTGAAGATTTGACCCGTGTTGGCATGGATGATTTTTTCAAAAATTCAGTTAGCTTAAGTGATGCAAATTCATTCATATACTGTATAGGTTTGTTTGTTTGTTTTGTTTTTTTTGTATGTACATAGGTTTAAGGAAAATTTCAGTCCCAATAAACAACAGAGTTTGTGAAATAGGTTTTGGGGAAAAAGTAATGATTCCATGACTTGGTTAAGGTGTTGGACCACCATAAGGCGCTGGAACAGCTTCATGCTTCAACACGCCTTGACAGACTCCACATGGCGCTGGAACTGTGCTGGAGTGATGAAAGATAATCCAAATACGTCACATTTAACTGGATTGAGATGCAGCAGGTGTGAAGGCCAGAGCTCATGCTTTACATCGTTTTTATCCTCATCAAACCATTCAGTGAGCCTGTGTGCTGTGTAGGCGGGGTCATCCTGGAAGAGACCTCACGCAACTGTGATCGAAATCTTTCCTGATAGATTAAAGGTGATGATCACCTCAGAGAGAGAGAACTTGGAAATAATTTGCAGTGATGCTTCCCTCGAACACAAATGTATGCAAAATGTTTTCCGTAGGAGGCCCACCCACTTCCCAATTTTTGGAAAGCTTGCGCACACAAAACCAACTGCCCCCTACCAACCCCCAAAGACTGGTAACTCAAAACATTCTCCATTTGACACCATCTGCGTTTTCGGTCAGTTTCCATCCATTTGTCGAGGCTTCGTTTCCATTTTTTAATGTCAACATTAAAATCTGTTGTTTACACTGTTAACATTCCACACCGATTTAAAAAAAATGTTGGTTGCCGATGCTGCACTGGCTCACGTTTGACCAAATAACATACATTTACATCACTCATCGTTCCTCTTGTGCTTGGAGAGAACCTACGAGCTACAAAAGTCCCTCAAAACGGCGTTCTAAGCAGTACACTGATTCTCAGTTCCTTCAGTTTGGACACAAAAAAAAAAAAAGGGGAACTTCCTCCAACAGTTCCAAGAACTATGAAATAATCCCCCCGGTCCAAAAGCACCTCAAGATAGAAAGTGAGGGCGGAGCATCAGGGCTTCTTTCAAGCATCACAAACAGCAGTTAAAGATTACTAGAGTAATATGGAAGAAAGGGGCGGGGCTTCCAGAGGGCGTCTCATAATACTGGAGAGTTTAAAACATCTGTGCGTCTGCTGGATTTGTTTATTTTTGTGCATTTTGGATTACGTTCCATTCATACAACGTGGCTAAAGCTAGACAGATCTGACAATTTGAATAATTCTGTTCTAAAGGGGACAAGTAGAGCCAAACCTGGCAGCAAAAATAAATAAATGCCCCCTCACAGCATAAGAAAGCCACTGTTTTTTGTTTTGTTTGTTTTTCTTATAGTTTGTAACAATAAAACTCCTCCATGGAACCAAATTGTCTGGAATTATCTGTCACACTAAGCACAGTGTGGAATTCCAATTTGGAAAACATTCAGCTTTTTGGAGGGGGGGGAAAACAAATTGCCAAATTTAGACCCTGAGCTTGGTGTGTAGACAGAATAAAAGTACAAACTACATCAGCTTGATGCAGAAATGGAAGGCAGGGAACTGATTTCCTGCTAATTTACTCAGTGATAAAAATTGATGAGGCGCTACATCACGCATCGCATGTTCAGGAAACACTTCCGTCTGACAGGTGATTTGAAAAGATTGAAAATTTTACGCCGGTCTTCCTCCTTTAGCGAGAAATCGTCCTGGTCATCCAAGTGCAGTGAGACTGAGTTTTGTAGCAGCGAGTTCTTCGTATCGGCTCACGATCCTTGACTGGCGTTCACGTTCCGTTCCTAATCACGAGACTCCGAAAAATGAGAAAAGCAAAATCCAGCCATGCGTCACGACGAGCCTTCATTTGAATAGTAATGTCCGAGTCATGGTGTGACAAAAGCAATCGGCGTCCGGCCATTCAGGGTGTCCACTTAGGAAGCTCGCTCGAGTGAAACCCTGAAACCCTGAAAGCAATCATATTACAGCAATAAAGGGGAGAATGAGAACCAAAAGCGGTCATGATCAACAAGAAACCGATGTTTGAGAGATCACTAGATTGTATCCGTGTAAAATATTTCCTCTAACATGATGCAGGGGAAAAACATACAAAATAAATCAGAAGCTGAATCTTCACAGATAGGAGCAGGTTTGTTTACTGCGGGTTTTTTATTTTATTTTATTTTCCTGTTTCTCTTCTCCGTGGTGCAACTTCGAACCATAATGTCCTGCATTTTCACGCCGGCTTTAATTGAATCTCAGAAAATGGGATGTGGGTTCATTATAGGAACGAACACGAAGGTCTATTTTCAGTCCTGCTGTGTTCACAATGCTCCATTACATTTGTAGAACCGCGATCGTCTCTGCACAGTGTGTGTGCGTGTGTGCGCGTAAGTGGGGTCCAGGTGAATGTTAATGTCCATCTGAAGTATGCAGTTAGAGCTCATACACAGCAACATGGCTGAATGGAATGAGAAAAGAGCCTCATGTTTCTATTCATAAATATCTTTGGATTTCCCCCCTCGCTTCTTCTGTCCACATTTTTCAGAGCAACAATTACACCTTTTTTGTTTCCTAAATAACCACACATTGTACTTTTTATCTGTTTTATAGTTACATTTAACAATTGTTGTGGAAACAAGTTCATTCTTGTTCTCACATTCGTACGTTAAAGCAGCTATAAAACACTCGTTCCTTCCCCTGACACTGGAGACTCCTTCTCCCTCCATAAATGTTAAATGTTCACAGAAATGTAGTAAGGACTCTTTGCAGCAGCAAGAGTCGTTACTAGAACTAGAAAATATGACCCCATCACGCCTGTCTTATCCACACTGCATTGGCTCCCAATCAAATTTCGTATTGATTATAAAATACTACTATTGACCTTTAAAGCACTGAATGTTCTCGCACCACAGTACCTGAGTGAACTTCTGCTCCTCTATGACCCGCCACGCCTACTTAGATCAAAAGGTGCAGGTTATCTGCTGGTACCTCGTATAGTGAAGGCTACATCAGGGGGCGGAGCCTTTTCTTACAAAGCCCCACAGTTATGGAACAGCCTTCCAAGTAGTGTTCGGGAATCAGACAGTCTCAGCGTTTAAGTCTCAGCTGAAAACAGATCTGTTTAGTCAAGCCTTGTGTTAATGGTGTTTATGAGGTAAAGGAGTAGATCTGGAGGATCCTCAGACAGAGTGTTTTGGTAAACTGGGATGTATGGATGCTGTCAGTCCCCACTCGCTTGCTCACTTGAGTTTGTTGACGGTGTAGTGGCTGCTGCTTTATGTCCCGGGGCCCCTCATGCCTGTGTTACCTTCTGGCTCTCCCCTTTTAGTTACGCTCTCATAGTTAGTTTTGCCGCAGTCCCTGCTTGCACTCAGCGCAAAATGTATACGGTTCCTACTTATTCAGGTGACATTGGGCATACCTAACCACCTGTGTTTTCTCTCTCTTCCCCCCAAATCTGTCCCTCTGAGTTACATGTCGGTCCTGGGATCAAGATGCTGAACCTCTTCTGCTCCTCGGACCTGTCTGATCCATCCTGGTGCCCTGTGTCTGGTTGGAGTCTCCATGGATGGCCCCATGTGGACAGTTGAAAGTCACACCTGGAAGACGCTCTGGACTCTTACAGTAATGTTTTTATGGCTGAGGACTACAGTTGACTTGCTAACTTTAGGACTGCAGTTGACATGAACAGTTTTGCACTCAAGTTTCCATCAATGAAGAGTTTATAACATCAACGAAACTGACTTCATGTTAAAACTGTTAATGTTATAGTCATGCTGTCTGTTGTTGCCCAAATGAGGATGGGTTCCCTTTTGAGTCTGGTTCCTCTCGAGGTTTCTTCCTCATGTCGTCTGAGGGAGTTTTTCCTTGCCACCGTTGCCACAGGCTTCATCATTGGGGATAGATTAGGGATAAAATTAGCTCAGGTTTTAAGTCGTTCAAATTGTGTAAAGCTGCTTTGTGACAATGTTTATTGTTAAAAGCGTGATACAAATAAACTTGACTTGACA